>NC_080074.1:61136292-61203792 GCF_949987535.1 Balaenoptera acutorostrata | reverse complement strand
GGACAAGATTCATAAACTCCTAGAGCTTCAAAATCTTTATCTGCAAAATGATGACAATATTTTGCAAGATTTCTGTGACATTAAATATAATGATTACCTTACACATATCATGAGGCCTGGCACATTATTAGTGATCAATAAGTGGTACTTTGTCATAGTCATCATCATCAACATCATTCCCTCCTACGCAGGTGCGACCTCCATCACATTGGGCTAATGGAAAGAGAGACCAAGGAAGAGGCAGAGAAATGAGAAAAGGGGACCCGTGGGGGTACAAGTAGTACTGGGTGATGACTGAAGCCATCAGAAGGAATTACTGGCTTGCAGTCTGGAGTGTGTGACTCAGCTGGAGCCTGAGTACAAAGGGTCCCTAAGCAGAAGCATCAGGGACAGACAGGGGGCAGCTGACACCGTGTCCACCGTTGGCACAGTCCGACAAGATTTTCAAGGATAAGTGAAAAAAATGCAGTCCTGAGAGGGAGCACCGCTGAACCATGCTGCCCTGTTTTGGGGCAGCAGCTGCCAAGCAGGGATAGCAGCTGCAGTTGTTCTCAGCAGCCTGGATTCCCAGGGAAAGTGGGCATCAGGCAAAGCAAAAGGGGGGAGAGATAAGCGTGGGGCAATGCCCTGGGTTCCCAGAATGGGACATTCCATTGCACAGAAATAAGGGGCTTGGGGTGACAAGGAAAGGGTGCTCTGAATGTGAAATGATGCTCAGTGTTGACAGCAGGCTGATAGATCTTTGGAGAGAGCTAGACTGGGGGTCAAGAACTTTCTAACCATTTCTGCTCCTAGACTGTTGCATAAACATGAGCAGATAATAATCATAACAGCTAATATTAATTGAGTGCTAACCAGGTGCCAGGCAATGTGCTTCATTTTTTACATATATGAAATAATGTGATTCCTAGTACAATACTACGAAATCGGTGCTAGCACTGTCTGCATTTTACAGATGAAAATCTGAGGCACAGAGGGGGTAAAGCAGCTCTACCGGTTCACATAACAAGCAAGTGACAGATCTGAGATTTAACCCAAACGGTTTGGCACCTGAGCTTGCATTTTTATCCACCACTCTCTACCAGCATTGTCCAATAGAACTGTCTGCAATGAGGAAAATGTCCTATAACATCAAGCACTTGAAATGCGGCTGGTAAAACTGAGGAACTAAATTTTTAAATTTATTTAAGTATAATTAATTTAAATTTAAATAGCCTCATATGGTTAGGTCCTATACAATGGATAGCACAGATTTATATTATCTCTCTAAGGAGACAGATCTCTATCATTTTCAGTTGTTATTTTTTTCCATCTAAAAATTTGGGGTTTGTACACAGGGATGGAAAATATGTGAAGTGATTTCCACCACTTCCTCCATGCTTGCCCATATGGATGTCATTAATCAAGCAGGACTCTCTTTCTTACTGAACCTGGACCTTCCTCAGAATCCATCACAACACAAGACTCTAAGCAGTCACTGTAAAGGACTTAGACTCTTCATTTGATAAGAAAGGGGTCTCCATCTCTGGACCCTAAACAGTGTCCAAGGAAAGTACTAGGTTTAGGCATTGGAGGGAAAGAAGACATCTCTTCCAGCTCTTTGCATTCCAGCAGCACTGGTTTCTTTCCTCACCATCAGTTGTACCCACACCAAATTGCTTTTCACCAACATAACATCTTTCCCATCCCTTAAGCCTAAATCTGGGAGGCCCATCATTTGCAGTGCACTCAAGTATTTAACTGGTTTTCTCTGAAGACCTGATCCAAGTCAATGTTTGCTGCACTGGATGTCTATTGTCTTATCAGCAAATATGAATGGAGACAAAGGAACACATTTTTTTTTCCTAAATATATTTCTGAAGAAGTCCTCTACCAGCATCCATGGTGCATCTCTGCATAAAAGAAAGAGATTGGCAGATCAAAGACAAGGGAGATGCTATTTCTTGCAAACGCAAGGGAAGTAACAGCTCTCCAGATAGTTCTCCAGCTAGAATTTTTGTTTTGAGCCTTGAAATCACCTGAATAACCTACCCTTGGCATCAGCCTGAGCCTCTGGAAACTCCAAGGCCTTATTTGACAGGTTATTTTCCTAGTTGATTCCTAACCAACTTATTCTCTCTTTGCCAAATGATCTTCCAGCTCCCCTGCCTTCCCTTGGTCTTTTGCCTGCCAAACTCCTACTTACATTCAAGATGCAGCTCGGATGTCACGTGCCCCGGGAAGCTTTTTTGATCCTGCTCCTAACACACACAGCTCCCAGGCTGGACGAGGTTCCCCTGCTCTGTGAGCTAATAGCTCCTCTGCTCACTCCCACAGAGTGTTACCCTCCCACCTCTATGGAACATCTAAGTCACTCTGCTGTGCTCCTGTGCTCCTAAATCCATCTCCCCTGAAGACTGTTGGCTCATCAATAGTAGGAAGATAAATTACAAACCTCTGTCCCTAGCACTTCGCAAAGAGCTTGATACATGGCAAGAGTTAATACATACTCATTGAGTGGACAGAAGAATAAATGACTGAGCTAGAGAGAAGATCAGACTCGCGTGGCAGAGGAGATCAGTGCTACTGGCAGACCAACCCCAAGGTCAGGAGCAAGGGAGCCTGTTTCCTGGCCAAGCTGACCTTTTCTGTGCTGAACAGAATAATCAAGGACAGACTCTCTCTTCCTCGTTCCCTGACACCCCCATAAAATTCCAGTCATTCTAATTTTATCCTCACATTTGCCTCCCCGCCTCCAGCCCCCAATCCTGCACAGTTCCAAAACACTTGGCTTCTCTCTCCCTCTGCCCCAATTGTTTCTCTTTCTATAGCATCGGAATCTCATTGTCATGCCTGCCCTATTCCCTCCTGACCTCTCAACCGCCCATTGTTAGATGTCAGGAGGGCCCGGGTGGCAGCTGGGCCCCAGCAGGGCAGACCTGGTGTCCCCGGGGCATCCCTGGCAGGTGCTGGAATACTCAACAGCCGGGCCTGATGTCACCACCCCCATCCTCTTCTGTAGGTTCCCCGCCCCCTCCCACCAGCTCCAATCCCCTTTCTCAGGAACTGTTAGAGACTGAATGGTCAGCATGGCCAGGTAGAGGCTTAATCAAAGAAAACAGTTTGATTTTTTCTCTGAGAAAACTTCAGGCCTGTCCTCTGGGCTATTTGTACTCTTGTGCATATCTTTACTCAGTCAGACCTCCTGTGTGCTATTAGCCTAGGTACTATTAGCTGAAAGCATCCCCAAATACCAGATTCCAACTCTGAACGTTTTTGGTTACCTCTGTCTGCAAAACTCTCACTATCACATCTTCTGAGACCATCAAATGTTGGTTCAATCATTCAAAGCTATACACAGTGCTAATCTTACAAGATAGCCTCTCCCAATTCCAGCGTCTCTCTTCCCTTCTGTGGCCCCTTCAAGCACCTTGATGTTCCTCTGCCACATTCTGGGTCCACTGTTTCCTCACTGTAGACAGCAGTATGCAGGGTATATCCAACAAACCTAGTTCAGTGTTTGACACATAAGAACTAAATACTATGCACCAGTTATAATCCAGTTATGAAGTTTACCCTCATAACTTCATTTAGCTTGAGCCTCACAATAACCCACTGCAGGGATATTATCATCCCCATTTTACAGATTAGGAAGCTGAGACTCTGCACTTATCATTTGCCCATAGTTATACAGCCTGTTGGTGATAGAACCAAGGCTTGGTTTTTGTGGTCTTACATTACATGATTTTCTACTTAAATTCATTAAATATTCAATTAAATTTTATTGATGGAATTGTTAAGGTCTAGTGATAACACAGATGCCAGGGACACAGACCGAATAGGAGAATAGAGAGGTTCATATATTAGGAAGAATTTTCCCAGTTTTAAGAGGGAATACTGTTTATCTTCCTGAATGCCAAGAAAGGAAAAGGAAATTCCTATTTACATGGGCTTGGATTAAGTAGACCTCTAAGAAGGTAGAGAGATGTATGGAAAGATCAGTTTTAAAATTCTTTCACTTCCTCATTTAAATTCTCCGTAACCATGTCTTATCCTCACCTCCAATGACATCGATACCAATGCCAAGTAATAAATGACACTCATACTCAGCAAGAGAGCTTTTCCATTAAATAGAAACTCTGTGCACTTTATTTTGTCCTACCTTCATCTTACCCTTTACACCCTGCACTCTGAAGTCTGTAGGCCTTCGTATTTGGCAAAGGTGATACTCACTAACATGGATTTAATCCCTGAAGTGGGTCTGGTTTATAAGCTGTTCACTCCAAGCCTCCTCAAGGCACTAATGTGTGTGATTAAGATCGTTAGTCGGGATTCAACTCTAAACTTTCAGTCTTGGTTGGAGACTTAGTTATCCTTCTCCTCACCTCGCTCTTTCACCAGAGGATTCTGGCTGATTCATTAAGGTGTGGGGGCATGTGAACAAAGGAGGTTTCTGCTGGAAATGAAGAAGATGAGACATCGAGCGCGGTGGTTCTCTTCCAGTTCCCAACAAAGAGGACCATGGGGTCTTAGTCTCACCTGCATATTCATGTTTGTTCAAGGAGGTAGTCACGCAATTAATAGGGTAATTCCTCAATAATCTGTTCTCTGGGGAAGGCTGCTGCCTCACTTGGGGCTTCCGCAGCTAAATGTTCAGATTCCACTTTTGCATTTGAATCATTCCCAGAGCTGGGAAACAGACAACTTGTTGAGTCCCTGGGGCAAGAGAATAGTTTTTTAAAGACAGGTGATAGCTGGAAGCTAGTGATTCTGGTCAGAGGACATATAAACTCTTCACAGCTAGGAGCCGCTCCCCTGCCAATGCCTTGCCACCCCCTTAGGTCTTGAAGTATAGCTCTCCTCCCAGATATTCCCCATTCCTACACCAGCATATTGTAGATAAATGTAGTTTTGTAAACCAAGTTATGTTTTTAATAAGTGGCAGTTAATTTGTCACTTGAATGACTAATGTATTGGAAAAATTTTAAAACGCAGAATCTTCTAAAGCCAACCTTCCTTATTTTCCTCTTTTGTTCCTTTCTTAAAAGAGTAATTATACATTGAGGCTTCGTTAAAATGAGTCAGACCTTTATATATGTAATTATTCTGACATGGCTTTCTAATTCTTAAAACTTCTGTTATCAACAATTAGTGATGCCGGTTGTATGCATATTGTCCATTGCTTCAGTTTCCATATTGGAAAATAGCGGGGGGATGAGTCTCTGTTCCTCCATACCAAAGAAGACTAGCCCAATAATCATTGTGCATTCTTCTAGAGAAGGGGAAGGATGCTTTTCTAGGCAGCCAGGGATGATCTTTATACTAGGGATGGACAGCTAGTTAGATCAGGGAAAATGTCTGAGGTTCAGAGAAAAGATTGTGGTGCTGTTTCCAGCTGCCCTTCTGCTTCCAAACAACCTACTCGCCTGTATCCATAGTATTCATATTACATTTTGATTTCTAGCATGCAAGAGATGGATTCTTATGATCCATGTTAATTAGTATGTAGCAACAACTAACAACAGTGTTTGACATTACCAGCCATCTTCACAGTATTTGATACCTATTAGGTGTTCAACAGTATTTTTTTGAATTAATGGATTATATGGTTAATTTTTAGTTCTATTCAAATACATTTTTCATTGATGCAATGCTCCCTCCTTTCCTATTTATTTTACCCTCACAATAACTCTGAAAGATAGGCAACGGATATGGGCTATTCAACTATCAGCCCTGAGTACCGCCTGGCACATGATTCTTCTGGCACATGGTGAGTTCTTTTCTGTCCTGGGTGGCACACTGTAGTGTATGAGCTGATCAAACCAATAGCATCACTAAAATGCCAGTTTTTTCCCCTCTAAAAGGCCTCTTTTTTTTCTCTAGGACATGTATAAAATGTATAAAATGAAGGTAGAGGAGATTACTTCATATCCCTCTGCAATCATCCTCCTAGAAATCATTCCTCAGGATTATGTTCTCTTCCCAGCTCATCCCAGGTTTGCAATGGGGCATCTCTCATTTTATGGGACTCATGGAAATGACCTGATGCTGTTCCTGAAGATTGATATCAGAGAGCATGTAAATTGTCACAGGCTATACTCTCTTCTACTCTTGAGTATCTTCCTCCTAAAGCCACCCCCTGAAGACTTAGGTAAATTAAAATCTATATAATATTAGAGAAAAAAATTGAAATTATCCTCTACAAATGAGTGTTCTTATAGGCCACGGGAAAAATACTCCAAAGCACGTCATCAAATGCCCCCTTCTCAATGTTCCTAGTTTCTAAACTCATTCCCTGGAGAGAGGGGCTGCCTTCCCTGGCCTAGGCAAAGGGAGAGAACATGATCCGTATTGAATACCACGCCAACTGACTGTACTACTCTCCGGAAAACTTTGCTATTGATTTGCTTTGCAGAGCTTTTATAGAGTTTACTTTACAAGACGTAAACTACTTCCTATCCACATTTTTCTGGGGGGGAAATAAAAAAATGGGAAACTTCTGGGGAAGCATTTAGGTAAGGATGAGAAAAACAGGTTTCTTATGAAAGGACTACAGGCTGCATCCATCCTCTCAAAGCCAGGAGACATTCTATTCTTCAGACAGATTCTAAAACTTCTGACTCACCAGTTGTGATTTCTTTTTTCCCCTGAAGCATATGCTAAACTTGCTCTTTATTTTCATGTTCAGCCATCTACTGAACACTGTAGGCTTTAGGCATACACAAATAATGATCAGTTTCCTGACACTGATGAACCACTATCCCCTCTGGCCTACTCCTTCTCTAATCCCCAATAATCAAAATGTCTGGCATGTGGTCTGTCTTCATCAAATCTTTGTTGCTAGGATGGTCACAGGATGGCTGGCATAGGTCTAAGTGCTGTGTCCTCCAAAATTCCACCCAAAATCTGGAAGGAAATGGGTTGTGGGTAGGGAATAATGCTCTTCTTTACTTTCTTTTTCTCTTTTAATCCATAAAAAAAAAAAAAATCCAGGAATCTACCCGGCAGAATTCCTTTTATGTTTCATTGGCTAGAATTGGATGATCTACCCATCCCGAGCTGGAAGACAGACTAGACCCTTGTATTTTTAACTCTGTGTCCCCTGAGGCAGACTCACATGATTGGGAACAAGGGGAAATGGGAGTAAAGACTGAGTAGGCAACCAACAGTATCTGCCAGAGTAACATTCAACCAAAGCTTGTGATGACTTTATAGTTTATAAAGGATAGAAAGTTTTTCATCTATGAATTTTTTTTATTGAAGTATAGTTGATTCACAGTGTTGTGTTAGTTTCAGGTGTACAGCAAAGTGATTCAGTTGTACATATAAATGTATATATATAGTTATTATTTTTCAGGTTCTTTTCCATTACAGGTTATTAAAAGATATTGACTAGAGTTCCCTGTGCTATACAGTAGGTCCTTGATGTTTATCTATTTTATAATAGTAGTGTGTATGTGTTAATCCCAAACTCCTAATTTATCCTTCTAGTAATTTGTTCATTTTATCAGGAGAATTATTTTTTTCACTTGGGAATTTTTTTACACGTAAATTTTCATAAACTGTGTTAATTTGATCCATTGCTATTTAAATTATGTAGACTTTTCTATTAGGAAAAAAATGTCCTCAGAGACCTGGCTGTATTTTATTATCTTTGAAGTAAAATAAAAGTGGGCTAGTAAAACAAAAAGTGGTTATTGCAGACTTAAATCCAAACACAACTGGTTTCCTCAGCAGTTGCCCCGGGAAACATACTGAATAAGACAGGGTAAAAGAAAAAGGGAGCTGTGAGCAGTGCCATCCATTTTCCAACACTGTTCTAGAAAGTGAAGTTCACTAGCTATAGACTGCAGAAAATTTTTTCTTCTTATGAAGATTGTGTTAACATCATCTCATTGCTGAAGTTCCTTAAATATTACGAAGAACAATTCACCAGTCAGATTTTAAACTTTGCTTGGCACCGTGATGTATACTTTGTCTGGGTCTGGAGGCTTGAGTTCATTTAACACAACTCAGTGTTCTCTTATAGTCTTTTTTCCTGTTATGAACTTTAATTTCACCTTCAAACTTTTTATTTTTCTATACTTTCCAGACTGTAGTTCTTGGTGGAGCCATCAGGAGTGGCATTCTGCCTTCTCTCTGATACTTGTTAACATTACTACATCTTCACCAAGCAGTGTCTTCTTCATTTATATTCTTTCTCAAAACTTAGCTCATTCTCAGTCTCTTTTCTACATTTATGGTCTATATTTATGGCCATAATATTCTTTTGTGAACAAGCTTAACTATAGGTGCTTTATTCCAAATGCTATGTAGATTTCCTTTGCATTTTTTCAAAGGATTTTTATCATCATATTGTTTCTTTGTAAACCTAGAGAAGTGGAATTGAGGTTTGTACCCTTAGAATTAATACTTGTTCTGATACATATTAGGTCTATAATCTTGGTTGAATCATTGGACATTTGTTTATCAGTTCAGTCTTTATAATTTGTTTTTTCTTTTTCTGATACTATAATGATTTGAGATCATTTTAAAGTTTTCCTTACAACTGTGTGGGCTTCTACGGTCTAGGATTTTACTCTTTACTGTAAACAATTCAAATACAAAAATGTGTAAAGTAAAAAGAAAAACTTATAATCCAATGCTCATTGCAGATAACTCGGGGGGGGGTGTGTGTGTGACTATGTGTGTGTGTGTGTGTGTGTGTGTGTGTGTGTGAGTGTGAAATCAAAAGCAATGTATACATAATGGTCTAGTATTTAAGGGAACTTTGTATTATTCTCTATTTCTAATGATGGCTTTAGGATTCCTCTTATTTGTTTTTTGGAGTCATTTTGCCTTATGTACCCTTATAGCCAACTTTCTTCTCCTCTCCCCTTTACTGACTGTCAATAATCATTTTCCCATAGCTTCTGTGAGTTTACCTAGTTTAGGATTGCTGACTCAATTTTGGCTGGGGAGTTTGGGCTCTCTGACCCATGGTAATCTTTACCTGGTCTCTAGCTCTCCTTGGCCATGCCTAAGGTCTCAATCCTGGATCTCTCCCCTTCTATAGACAAGCCACTGCCTCACAGGTCTGATATGACAATGACTTCCCCAGGCAATAGTACCCCACTTCCCATCCCCATCATGGGTTTCCCATGGGGGAACATACCGGGCATGTCAAGTAGTTTAGAGTCAGGGGATACCTTAGGGATAAAAAAACAGACACAGAGAGTTTAGGTTATTTATCAAGAGTCACAGATGTTATGAGTGGGAGAGCTGTGTCTAGACTGAAGTTTCCAGGACTCTTCCCATGCAGGCCCTGCTGATCCTGAGTATATGTGGGCAGCAAGGTGAAGGGTAAAGGCAGCAGCGAGGATGCACTACAGTTACTAACGGAGCCTGTATGCTAGGTGTCTTCTGTCACGTTTACCTTTTGTTCTCATACTTTAACCAGGATATTTTAATTTAGGGATTCCAACATGCTTCACTTCTATAAAATGCATTTCCTTTTAAAAATATTTGTGTGTGTGTGTGTGTGTGTGTTTCATGGTAAGGGCTAGCATAAAATGAGAAAGCAGCTAAGCTAAGTCCTCTGACAAATAGAAAGTACCACACCAGATATAAGACTGGACAGACAGAGGAGGTGAGATCAGGTGTGACTGCTGTTATGGTGAAGCCATGACTCACACCTTATGCTACATACGTCAAAGTAGACAGTGCTAGACTCACTGTGAATGTTTTCTGCACATTCAGGCAGAAAACTTAGTAAAACCAGAAAATTGGGGGCAGAGGGATGCTCATTTCTGTGAGATCAACTTTGGAGACTGTCATGGGTTCTGGCATTAGAACTCTTGGGTTTGAATCCTAGATCTGTCCTTTACTGTTTCTTTTTGGACCTTAAGCAAGTTATGTAATATTTCTGGGATTCAATTTTCTCATCTTTAAAATAGGTGTAATAATAGTACCTCCCTCAAAAGGCTATTATGGCAATTAATTTAACTAATGCATGTAACAGTTAGTTGGTGAGCTATTGCTGTTATGACTCACAGCGGTGGTGAACAAAATAAAGGAGAATTTATCTTGATTCTGTTGGAATCTTAGGAACTAATTATAAACCTCTTTATTTTACAGATTACAGTGCTGAATCCCAGAAAGGGGACATAATTTTTCCAAATTTATTCTGATAATTAATAATAGCATTAGCTCAGGGCATTTTTGTTACCTAATTCATTCTTTTATATAAATTAGAATAAGTTTGCTCTGGGAGACATGTCCCTGGGCAATTATCTTCCAAAGAAGGTCAGTCCTTTGAAGTAGGACCTATAAAATTGGGGACTTCTGTATTAAGTAAAGCAGCCCTCTCTGATTGAGTTCAACTGGCTAGTAAAAACTCTTTCACCTTGCCCCTGAGTTTCTCATCTTTTCTTGAATTTAGATTAGATAATACATACTTTTTTTTTTTTTTTAACGGCGTTCTGCCTAGGAATAAGAGAGATTTGAACAAGATCATGCAGGTCATCTCAGTCCTAGGCTGTTTGTGGATAACAGCCCATATAAACTTTTGATGCAAACCTGTAACAGAGCTGGAAGAGGACCAATCGGCTTAGAGATCCAAAGAAAGGAGTAAACATCACCCAAAGTCAGGGGATTTAGAACCAAATGTCCTCACTTCTAATTCACGTAAAGTCCTACCTTGTTCTCTGCCTTTTTACCTTGAACATCTTTGTTTACCTAGTTTCCATTCATAGGCTTCCTACTTGCTAGACTCTGGAATCAGATCTGGTAACAGTCAAGAACAATAACGGACTCTCTGTGTGTGTTTTCCATTGAGTTAAGCTGGTTGGGAACTTCTTCTGTTTGGGGTCATCTGATTGAAAATACTTAAAACTAAGTTTTCAAATACCTCTGTATTGCACCCAATTTCTTAGGAACAACAGTTTTCTGCTCTGTTCCTCAATGATCCAGTTTCTTTTCTGGGACTCCATTCCTCTGATAGTCACTGTGGTTCCAGAACTATTGCTAGACCCTTCCAAGGAGGTCCACCAGAACTGTGGAGCCAACTGAATGATTGTTAAGTGAATGTCCATAGATAATTTACCTACCCACCAATTCTGTTTGTGTACACACTCTGGGACTTTAACTCAATTTAAAACTTAGTGTGCGTATGTATATATACATCTTGCTTGTTCTTTCTGCTGTAAATGAATGATCTTTTGAAGTCTACCCTATGGTTGTACTCATATTCCTGCTTACTGGTCCCTAAATAATCAGTCCCATCTGTCTTCCACAGTCCTACCTTTACCTTCACCTAATCTTATAGGTCTTTC
This sequence comes from Balaenoptera acutorostrata, assembly GCF_949987535.1. Lineage (NCBI taxonomy): Eukaryota > Metazoa > Chordata > Mammalia > Artiodactyla > Balaenopteridae > Balaenoptera > Balaenoptera acutorostrata. The sequence goes on along the minus strand of NC_080074.1, from coordinate 61,192,501 downwards.
TAGGTTCTTAGCCATTTTCCCCACGAATCTGATACTTCTGCTGGGTTTTGAATATCAAGTTATAAAATCTCATGGTCTTTCTATCCCTCATATGTAGGAGGTAGAAACCTAAGGCATCTGTGTAAGTTTTGGGGATAATTTGGAGAATTTCATGTTCCCACTGTGGATGATACAATGGTGTCTCTTTAAGAACCGCCGATCCCTGTTTATTTCTTTGTTTTGTTTCATTTTGTTTGTTTCTCTTTCTATTCTTATAATATTTGCTGTGCCAAAAAGTTCGTATTTGGACGTATTTGTTCTTATTTGCTGGTTCCTTTTGTGCTTACTTAAAGTAAGTTTAACAGATGAACACAACCTTTGTATACACAAAAATCTAATGGAGCTGTAAAATATTCCTCCCACATTCTCCTAAAATTAAATTCCTCTCAGTCACTTGGAAACCCAATAGAGGAGGGAAGTTTGATCTTTCAAAGAAACTGGATTAGGAAAAAGAGAACAGTAGGTTGCATCCTCATATTGCCTTTAGGCTCTGTTGGCTCTAACTTTAAAACTACAACTTCAGCTAGGAGGTGGCAGCATGGACATCAACATAGTGCTTCCCAGGAACTTCAGCTTCCACAGGTTCTGTGGAAGGGTCATATTTACAAAGTCATTGGTAAAGGAGGGCATCCCCTATCTCTCCACACTGTGCCCATTTTATACACAGGACTCCTTCAGCTCATGTCTAAATCTTACTCTAGTCCCTGAATTCTCTGTGAGGCAAACAACTTGAGGCCTATCCAAGACTGAGTTTAATGTTTTTATTTTGTGTGTGTGTGTGCTCTGTTTTCACCTAACCCTTAGGGAACAGGGTTTAGAACAGCTTGTTGTGTATACAGAGCCTTCCAGACTTAGAACAAAATTAATTCTACCAGATGTTAATGAAAAGATTGTTGTAACTCCTTTAGCATTTAGTTCCTCTCCTTGGATTAAGGTGAAGGCAGAGATATGGTTTATTATTATTTTTTCATATCTCTGTATTTCTCTGGTTCTAGCAAAAATCTGGTGCAGAGAAGTAATATGTAGTTTATGAATTCAGTAAACAATTGGTTAAGTGGGCTCTTAGGCATTGCCGATGGAGGCTAAGTGGAGAAAACCTTGGCCTGACCTCTAAAGCATCTGTCATAGATTATACCCACCATAACTGTATGCAACCTTATTTTGTAATAGAAAATAACCAAGCCAGAACTTAGATCAATGCCTGATGCATCATAGATGTTTAATAAATGTTTGTTCCAACATAAGTTTGATTTGCACAGCAAATTTTAAACTCAAAGTAGGAGAAATGGAGTGGGCTGTAGCAAATGTGCTGAAGAGGTTGTCAAAGCAACAGTTGCATTTGACAAAGTTAAGCAGACAAGGAAGATTTTATTCGAGACTACTGCAATAGAGGAGAAAGGCCAGAACTCAGTCTGAACTCAATTCTGCTAAAACAAAGGGTGGGAGGGTTTTTAAACACTGGGGTGATCTAGTGGAAAAGTAGAGGGAGACATTAGGGGGAAGTCATAAGCCATCTGTTTGCTAATTAGCTTTATCCAAAGTAAAAATAAGCTCTTCATATCTCTAAGAAAATAGTTTTGCAACGTAGAGCAGGCAAGCCTCCCACTGAAGTAAGGCTCCTACCTTCTTCCAGGGACTGGGAAATAGGGGTACTATCTTCCTTGATGACTACTTTTCAAAGAGATGGCTTCCAGGTCCTTAAGAAAGACAGTATTCGATGGTAAAACTAGGCAGGGGGCCGTTAAAAATTATATTTACATCTCAGGGGGCAGAAAAAGAATTTACAGTTACAAGTTTTCTAAAGAAAACACTAAGAAAATGGAGGTCAGGGGCCTAGGGTCAGGAAGAAGCCCGTCTAAACTTTAGTCAAGCAGATGGGAAAGTTAAAGCTGTCTTGTCAAGGTCTCAAATAAAACCCATGACTTAGTTGAACTTCCCCTGTGTTGAGTGTCAATCCTGCTGGCTTTTAGACACAGCTCCTTTTTAAGTCCTTTTGTAGCTCTGGCCATGTCACTTAACTTCTCTAAGCATTCTTTAGGACAGCCAAGAACCGCAGTAACTGTTCCAGCTCCTTCACCGGTCTATTGTGAGGATCTCATCCCATGGATCAGAGAATGCTTTGTAAATTAAAGTGTTGCACTGTTGTACTGGGAGGAGGGGGCTGAAATTCTTCTATTTTCTTAAGATTTGGGAAGTCTGTGGCTCTATCTCAGAGCCCTCAAGTGTATTTTCTGCATTATGGGAATGTCTACCTGAGCCTTTGCTTGTGTCACTCATGAATCAGAGAAGTCACCTTGAGATCTCCTTGTCAAACCTCATAATTTTATGTGAGTGGAGACCTAGCTCTTTAACAAGGAAGGAACTTGCCCTTGGCCATACCTAAGTCGTAGCAGAACCTAGGACTCCTGACTCTATTCACTGCACAATAATGTGTAAAATATTCACTGAAAAACTAAGCCTTTTCCCTCAGAAGCAGTTCTGAACGCCCCACTCTCTAGTAAGCCACCTTTACTACCCTCCAATCTTTGTCTGATTGCTGCTTTGACAATGTTAAATTGTTTCTGCTGCCAGTTATCCAAGGTTGCCTTTCCCGTGTCTCTGTGTCCCGCTGTGGCCTTGGATATCCAGAAACAGGGCAGACTGGCCACACAGAAATGGGATTGCTTTTCTGGGCTCTAGGACACTGATCTCTGCTTATCTGCCATGGTTTTCCCCTTCGTCTCCCAGATGAGAGTGACGATTTGATGATTTGGAGGGCCTGATGAGAGAACTGCAGCAATCTGGACAGTGTGACCCCGAACTTGATCCCTATAGGCCCTGCAGGCTAATCCCTACCTCGGCTTTCCTGGTCCCCATCTCAGGAGGTCAGGCAGTGAGGTTGCTGATGTTGGTGTGGGAGCAGGATTTTGAGCTTCCCTCTCTGTCAGCTGGTGTCTGTTTTCACGACAGATGGTGGGTGGTGATGTGGCTCTATTGTCCTCCCTTGCCTGCCCTGGAGGGAGATTTCCTTTGCCAGCAAACGTGCTGTACTTCCAGAGGAAATAGCATCTGCCTCTGAGGACAGGTCCAGAAGGCATCCCTACTCTCTCTCCACCACATCCCTTGGCCTGAAAGTAACTCTTCACTCATTTAAGGCCCAAAGAGTAACCTGTTGTTCTCAATCAGCTTTCATGGCTGCAGCAAAGGAACAAGTTTAACCTCCCAAAAGAGTCAATGAAGTTAGGTGTGAGGAGGGATTTTTTGAATCTAGGGGTTATTAGATATGACTCAGTGAGCACAAAAATTTCAAATTTGTTCATAATCAAACCTGCTTCTCTACTACATATTCTTCTTTGCTGATACTCTCTCCTCCTGTCCTAATACTGCTGTAGTTTCCCCTAAGATTGTTCAGAAGAATTTTTAATTTTAGATAGTGGAAAATGCGAAGTATTTTATGGAGAACTTTCAGAGAGCTCAGTAGTGCTTAAATTTTTGCACGCATCAGAATTGCTTGGTATGTGCTTGTGCGGAGTGGTGGAGGGAAGGGTAGGAGAGCTTGCTAAGATGCCGATTTTAGGGCTAAAACCTTAGAGTCTTATTTAGTAGGCATGACTACTCTGGCATGTGTATTTTTGGTAAGAACAACAGTGACGATAAAGTTGAAAAATATTTCCTAGGGTTTCAGACTGAGGCTATTCATTTAGCAGATTAAAAAAGTATATTGAGGGAGAAGAAAATGGAGAAATGTTTGCAAGGCTTGTTGCTAATGGAGGATAGAGGGAAGAGGAAAGAGACACGTAGTTAAATAAGAGAAGAAAGAAGAGGATTTTGCGAACTAAAGGGCTCAATTGCTTGTGAAAAAAGGAAGCCCTGGAGAGGTTAATTAAGATGAAGACTGAGGTGGAGGAATCTGGCAGTCCCCACCTATTGTAATATACTTAGGATGCAGAGCCATTTCAAAATAATACTATTAATGTTTTCTTTGGATCAAACTAGAAAGAAAATGAAAACTGTCCTGGTTTATGGAAGATGCTGAGCTTAGGGCCTAAAACTTGGAACTCTACTTCAGGATCATGTAGATCATAGGGCTTTGAGATACCCCTGCTCTCACGCAGCTACTGGAATAATATTAATGAAAAGAAAATAATTTATACTTATAGAGTGGTATAGTAGTTAGGATATCAGATTTTAGTTACTGTATCAAATAAGTCCAAAATATTTGTGACTTAAGGTAGAAGGTTATTTTTCCTTTACAAAAATTCTAGGAAGTGTGACCAAGAATAGTAGGGTAACCACACAGTTTTCAGGGACTCAGGATCCTTCTCTCTTGTTTTGCTGCCATCCTAAATGAGCAGCTTTAAAAAAAAGTATTTTATTGAAGTATAGTTGATGTACAATGTTATGTTAGCTTCTGGTGCACAGCAAAGTGATTCAGTTATACATATATCTAATAGTTTGCATCTGCTAATCCCAAACTCTCAATCCATCCCTCCCCCACCCCTCCTCCCCCTTGGCACCCACAAGTCTGTTCTCTATGTCTGTGAGTCTCTAAACATGCAGCTTTTATTCATCTCTAAGATAGTTACTCTTCCTTCTGCCATCATAGTCACATTCCAGCCAGAAGGAAGGACAGCGATGGGGGAGGGGGTGTGGGTAGAGAGAAGAAAAGGTGGGCACAAGCTTGCTCTTGGAGAATGATCTGTAAGTTACATACACCAGTGACCTGAACTTAGTCACACGGCCATGCATAGCTGTGAGGGATGTTGAGCCACCATATGCCCAGCTTCACTTTATATTCTAGGTAAGGACAGAAAAACAGATATTGGTGAATTTCAGTGGTTTTTTTTCCCCACAAGCAGGTTAATAGTTCCTAAATCGTAGCAAATGAATCATATCTCATTCTCAGTGTGAGACAAGTAACATGGTCAGTATTATTTTTCTTTTCAGATGAGAAACTAGGCATAAGTGACAAGTGGCTGATTTTGACTTTGAACTCGGACAAGTCTTTTGATTACAAGTTTCCTATTCTTTCCACTATGTTGGGATGTTTTCCATTAAAACAACGTAAAGACAGAGCTTTTCTGACCTTTCTGATTGTATCCAGTAATTAATTACAACTTCTAACCCTCCAGACACCTTCTAATTCAGGCAACCCCTCTTACTCTCCTCCCTACCCCACCTCACACTCCCATCTCTCCAGACCCGGCTGGAGAGAGATTTCCAAGTCCTGCACTTTGAACTCAACAGCTGCCAGGAACCGGAGGGCTATATTTTGTGGTTATTTTAATACAGGTTTTGGGAGCAGCCTCTCAGTTTAATCCTTGGCAGATAAACTCACAGTAGAGAGATTGGGAGTTATTTACGAAGACTTGCTGGCTGTAGGAGATTGGACAGTTGTTAATCTTTTCAGCTGAGGTTGAGGGAGCCCATTTTCATCAGAATTTGTTCAGGAATAATCCTTTCTTTAAATTCTGGCCCAATTCCTCCAATAATTGCAATCAGGGCAGTGCTCTTTGGAAGACAGTATGTTAATATGGAGTTTAAAGGAATCAAATAGGCAGACTGAAATAGTCCCAGAAAAGAACCCAACAAGAGCTCTGTTTTTTGCTCTCGCATAATTTAAGGCTGCCATGGCGGAAGGGGTCTAACAACCACTGTGCTTCCACCTGTGTCTAGGGAGGACTTGTCTGAAGTTACGCCACATGTGACCCTGGGAAATGAAAACAAACTAAAGACCCTCATGACTCAATAGAGAATTTTACTCCAAGAAAGAACTTATAAAAGAAGGAAAGATTATGTTCAAACAAGTCTATAGTGGGGACTTCTTATGATAGTGTCACTGAGTAAATACATAATTATGTTTCCTTGGGAAAGAAGGTATCACTCAACTGTAAACCAAGAGACCAAGTATGTTAATTTGAAATCTTTCAGAAGCAGATGCCAAGATATGATTAGATCAGCAAGAGATTCTGGGGGGAGAAATGCCTATGAAGGATTAAGGGGACAGGGGAGAGAACAGGAGTAGGAAGAGAAATCCCTCAGATCTCGATGCAGGTCTGATACCTATGACAGGAGAGGGGAAGGAAGCAGGATTGTATAGGAAGAGACTCAGAATGCAGCATAGTTGTAAGAAAGTTTTGGCGGTGTTATATTGGTGAGTCCCTGAGCCCAAACGGCCTGTTGGAGGAATCCTGCATATTGTAAGGCCTGTCTTGTGCTTAGTCATTAACAGGGAGACCACAGAGATAACATGGCATCCATGGTGGTGGAGCTAGAGGGATGTCAGCCAGCTGTGCTCCCTGCAGTAGGTTCTTTTGCAGAAGATCCCGGTAGCTCATTTCCGTGGCCATCACACCTGGTTTCCCTGTTGTTTGGCTTGAGTAATTTCCTTCCCTATCTGGGCTTCAGTTTCCTCATTTATAGAACAAAATGGCCATGGCTAGATGATCTTTAAGTCCCATGCATCTCTTTCCACCTCTGATTTTACAGAACCTCAACCTTTAATCCCTAAAGGGTGGATGTGTGCATGTGTTGGGCAGGGGCGTGAGCTGGGAGAGGCTGGAGTGGAGAGAAATGTGTTAACGGCTGTGAGGAAAGATGGATCATTCTGTCAGTTATCTTCTTCCTATCTCAGTCCTCTCCCTTTTCTGTTCTCTGTGCTCCAACCTGGGCAATGTCTGGGCTGGCCACAGCTTCAGCCTAATCTAATGTATCAGAGAGGTAATGAACTATAAAAGTGTGGATTCAATTACAATTCGAGGGGAGTTCTGTGTTGGCTGGAGTCTGCTGCTAGCCAGAGAATAGAAATGCGGGCTAGGTTGAAAGGCCCCATCTGTGCTAGCAGGGCCTGCCGTTAGGGGCTGGGCAAAACCTGATTGAACACAGTGAAGAAAGAACAGAATTCATATCAATGATTTTTTTTTAAGGGAGAAAAGTATTTTTATTTTTATTCATTTATTTTTAACATCTTTATTGGAGTATAATTGCTTTACAATGTTGTGTTAGTTGCTGCTGTATAGCAAAGTGAATCAGCTCTACGTATCCACGTATCCCCATATCCCCTCCCTCTTGCGTCTCCCTCCCACCCTCCCTATCCCACCCTTCTAGGTGGACACAAAGCACCGAGCTGATCTCCCTGTGCTATGCAGCTGCTTCCCACTAGCTATCTATTTTACATTTGGTAGTGTATATATGTCCATGCCACTCTCTCACTTCATCCCAGCTTACCCTTCCCCCTCCCCGTGTCCTCAAGTCCATTCTCTACGTGTGTCTTTATTCCTGTCCTGCCGCTAGGTTCATCAGAACCGTAGAGAAAAGTATTTTTAGAGTTTGTCTTTTTTCAGGACAAGACCAGAGGAAACAAAGTTCTCTTTGATTTTCTTACCCTAATTTCTCAGGTAGAGCCCAGGTATACCCAGAATCTTTATGGCTTTGACTCTCTTTTCTAAGACTCCTGAATCTTCACCTCTCACCGTCTCTCTTCTCTTCCTAAGTGGTAAAGCATTAGGCAATGGAATAGCCTGTCCTTTGGATTTTAAGAAAGATCTCATTCTGTTGGAACCCATACAAATTCTGCCAGAGAGCCTTAGAGACGTTCATTCTTCTTTTATTTCTTTTTTTCTTTTTTTAAATTTATATATTTAATTCATTTATTTTTGGCTGCGTTGGGTCTTCATTGCTGCGCCCGGGCTTTCTCTAGTTGCAGCGAGTGAGGGCTACTCTTTGTTGCAGTGCGTGGGCTTCTCATTGCAGTGGCTTCTCTTGTTGTGGAGCACAGGCTCTAGGCGCGCGTGGGCTTCAGTAGCTGTGGCTCGCGGGCTCTACAGTCCAGGCTCAGTAGTTGTGGTGTATGGGCTTAGTTGCTCCACAGCATGTGGGATCTTCCCGGACCAGGGATTGAACCCGTGTCTCCTGCATTGGTCGGCGGATTCTTAACCAGGGAAGTCCCCTTCCTTTATTTCTGTAATCCAAAATTGTACCCATCTTTCACAGTCCAGCCTTCTGGCATTTCCTAAGAATGTACCCTTAGAAGAATCTCAGAGAGTTGTGATCTGTTTTTCTCTCCTAAACCTCCATTACACAATGGAATTCTCCCAATGAAATCTATCCTAGTTTGCCTTGCATTAGAAACATTTGCTACTTGTTTTTGCTCATTTTTCTTCTTTACTGTGTTAAATCTCTTTGATTTCAGGGATTTTTCCCCCCCACTAATCTCTATATCCTTTGCCCTGAGCCCATCTTCAATTAATGTATAATATTCATTAAATACAAGCTTACTGAGAAGAATAATGTATTCTCAAGAATAAATACTTGAGAAAGATTGTCTTCTGTCCTCTTTTATATCTTCGCTACCCTATTTTCCTGCTTTGCTTAATTTCCTTTTCCAAAGGGAACACTGAGCAAGCCAGTTAAAAAATAAAGTGAATTTAAAAAAGCAAAGTGTTTTTTTTCCCATGCTATTTGCATGGAAGGGAAGACCCTTGTTCCTTGACCCAATTATAATTATTCTTACCTGAAATGTTATAATGTAAAGTATAAGTTTGGGGAGTCCCACTGCAATATATGGCTTTCCTGAAATTCTGCATGAACTTAGTCACAAAACTGTTTCAATATTCATCCATCTGTATGGCAACGTGGCAATATTCTTTATATATAAATATTTTATTTTTACTTTTCACTAAACAAGTAATAAAAGCATCCTTTATCCCAGTTCTGCCTCTTACTAGTAACATAATATTGGGCATACAAAATTTCTCTGTGCCTCAGTTTTCTTATTTTTAATACAAGTATAATAATGGTATCTTCCTCAAAGATTTTTTTGTGCAAATATTATGCCACAAAGCAAGTGTTATTTAAATATTTGCTGTGTTTATCACTGTTACTGTCAAAAATTATTAAAAACAGAGAAACAAAATTAAAAATATATCTATCAATATAAGAGTCATTCATAATCCATTACCATGTATCCAGATTTCTTTGGAGGAATTTTTTTAAGTGGCTAAAACTTTTCTTTCTTCTTTCAATGGACACATTTGTGTCAGGGACTGAACCAATAATATTTTGAGGGTTTATAAAATGTCGAAAAAGAGAGCTGGACCTGTGTCCTTACAAAGGTTCTCACATTAGACCGATTTAAATTGAATTGTAGAACACCTGGGTCATGTAGGGAGTAAGAATTCATGCACTGTATTAGGGGGTGGGAACCATACACGGGAGGGCTTCTATTTTAAAATCAAGCAAATAACATGAAAATCAGATGCAAAATAAAACCCAGATTAGCATATAATCACATTAGCAGACTAATTGAGTCAGGAGCGCAGCACTTTGGGTAATAAGGTTGCATCCTTCAAAGGGAGAATAAGACAAAGTCCAAATTGTTTATCCATCCTTCTATTTCAATGCAGAGCAGAGGGTCCTGGGACCAGATGTGGCCAGGGTCCCATCCGGGCACTTAGCACAGTATCACTTACTCTAGGGGACCTATAAGAGGGGATTAGGGGTCATAGACTGAGTGGGGCAGCCCCCTAAGGCCTGAAGGATTAGCATTTAATGCAGCCAGCTTTGCAGAAAATCGGGCTCAGATGAGGATCTAACCTCCTTTATTTATCTTTGTTTTTCAAAAGCTCCAAGAGTGAGGGGGTTTCCTTCTCTTTTCATATGGTGAGGTTTTTTCCATCCTGAGAAGCTGGGGTGGGGACAGACACGTTGGATCTCCAGGTATTTGTCAAATCTGAAATAAAACTTATTTTCCTTCAATCCACACTTCCTGTGTTTCTTCTGGACTTTTGTTCTTTCTGCCCAGTTACCTTTTATCCATCCTCTCCTCCTAGATACCTAACCCCGAATATTTGAATTGGAATTAGTTCCTTTACTCCTCTTAAGTCTGAATGGAAACAGCAAAATAAGTCCTACCTTCTAGCCCCCACAATGTATTTGGAGCAGTCGTTAATGTTGCTACGTTTGCCTTCAGCCATTCAAAATTTATCTGTATAGTGCTTACTACATATAGGCCAGGCTCTTCTAAGCTCCCCTGCCTAAATCATTACAATATAATGGAGAACACTAGAATAAAATAGACTAAAACCTAATGCAATTATATATCTAGATTGACTACAATTTCATCTAGTTCAATTCCTTCAATTTTACTGATGAGTAGGAGAATATATGAGATATTTAGCAAGGTGTTCATGACCCCAGGTCTAGATATTGGATGACAAAGCCATATCCAGGGTCATTCACTCTCATAACAGTGTTCTTTTCACTGTACTCCCTATGTACAATCACAGTTGACCCTTGAACAACACTGGAGTTAGGGGTGCTGACCCTGGCGACTCGAAAATCCATGTATAACGTTTGACTCTCCCAAAACTTAATTGCTAATAGCCTACTGTTGACTGAAAGTCTTATCAGTACATAAACAGTCAATTAACACGCATTTTCTATGTTATATGTGTATCTACATATATTTTATGCATTCATGACATACCTAATTTAAATTTTTTTTGATATTCATAGGCTATGCAGTTTGTGAGTTTTTTCAAGTTGTTGCAATCTCCAAAAAATTTTCCAATATACCCATTGAAAAAAAAATCCACGTATAAGTAGATCTGCACAGTTCAAACCCGTGTTACTTAAGGGTTAACTGTACTTCCTTTTTCAGTTTCCCTCTACTATTTTTTCAACATCTCATAAAGTTGCAATACTTATAACTTATCTGCAGAAAATGAGTTTCATCTGAAAGTGGAACATTTTGTCCCCATTTATTTTCTCCCTCAAATTTGCATTACACATTATCCAAAGGGATCAGAAACTTCTATGAAATAGTCCTATTTCCTACCTTTTTCTCTGAGGCATAGGAAAAGCACAATAGCAGACCATACAGAACAAATTTCTTAGTAAATCTGCAAGCTAATGAGATGCATAGAAGTTCTTAGGCTAAGCTTTAGAGTTAGACCAGGGCTCCAATGACGCTTTGTTGCCGAAATATCAGCTTCCTTGTGCACTGATGCCGTACAGAAATACGGAGACAGAGATTTTGGAGGAAGAGAGAGATGGCTTTATTTTTCTGCCAGGCAGAAGGGAAGACACAGCAGGCTAGTGCCTCAAGAACTGTGCCCCCCTGTCTTGGGGAATTACAGGGGGTCTTATAGGTGGAACTCGCAGTCCAGGATAAGTGATAAGGATCGAAGTGGTGAAGGTCTTGCATTCTTCTTCTTCTTGAAGTATTTTAAAACAGTCACTGCTGGTGTAAGGCAGCCTGGTAATTGGGTCCGTTCATCTCTGGGTTATTGGGTGAGACCTTCTTTCTGAAATGTAAACAGCTACAAGGGGTGATTTGCTACAAGAGAATGCAGCGAGAAAATGCCAGGTGCAGGGTCCAATTCATATGGAATCAGAGAGTAATTAGCTTTGTTTAGCTTTGTGAAGGACCAGTCTAGCTACAAGTGTTTGTTAGTAGCAACAGCTAAAGAATAACCAAGATTGCTTAACTCTTTCAGGCCTGTTTATGCTGTTTCCCCAGCCTGTTCATTGTTGCTTATTTTCCTTGTTTATCAGAAAAGTCTCATTTCTATTTTTGCTGCAACAGCTTCTGATATTTACTACTCGTGTGGCAGTGGGCAAGCTCCTCCCTAAGCTTCAGTTTTCCTCATCTATAAATTGTGAGACCGTATGACCCTCACAGGAGGGTTTTTGAGAATAGAGAGGGCTATATATGTAGAACAACTGGCACATGGAAGGCACCAACCAAATAGTAGTCTGTAAGCAAATATATTTCTTAAGCTGTCTTATACTTTGTGGACCTGGCATGGAGGTAAAGGGAATTTAAAAGAAGGAGAACGCAATGCAGTTTATGCTCCAAAGACATCTAAAATCTCAAGAAATGGCTGAAATCCAAAACTGCAAGTTCATAGGTAGAATTCTAGTTTCTGGTTCCTCATGTAAGGAGCTTGGGAGTTGCCACTCTGTCTAACAAGTAAAAAGCTGCAAAGACTGAAAAACTAACAACTCTTCTCGGATTCACAAGAGAGGGAAGGACACAAGGCAAACCACCGCCCCCGACATTGGAGAGACAGGAGAACACAGGTCATCCGGTTTACCAGAGCGGAGGCTCACAAGTGGCACCTCTGTGGGAAGCAGGGGAAGGGCAGGGTGACCTGCTCTGTAAATGATGAATTGCTGGAGGCTCCGTGTGGACGCCTCTGAGAGTTAAAAACTCCAGGGGGACCCATCATGGGGGGTGGGCACAGTTTTGTGATTTATTTCTAGGAGCTTGACCAGATTCTCACAGCAAATATCTGAGAAAAAAATCCCTGCATGCTTCAAGCAGGTGGAGGGGAAGAGGAACAGTTCTGAAACACTTTGGAGAGTTCTGTTCTTAACAAGGCCTGCCCTCTGGAGAAACTAGTTCAGCAGAGCCTAACTGACGAGAGGGTGGGAAATGCCCCACACCAGCCATCTCCATCTGTTGTGTCCACCTAAGGCGGGAGAAGAAAACTGAAAAGCTCTTGAGAAGTTCACAGTCCAGAGGCACAGGCTCATTAGAAGCCAGAGGCCTGATCACAGGACTACACATGCTTCTCCTCTCCCCACACCTCACAACCACGTCACTAAAGGCCTATTTGCAGCAGTTCCGTTTACCCAGTACAACATGTCTGGTTATCAAGAAAAAATTGCAAGGAATACCAAAAGGTAAAAAAAAAACACAACTTGAAGAGACAAAGCAAGCATCAGAACCAGACATGGCAGCAGTGTTGGAATTATCCAGTTCATAGGCACTTATTAAAAGTGTCTCCAGGATCTAGTGTTGGAATAAAAAGCGTAAGATGCTGCCCCATGCTTCAAGGGCATTGATGTCTAGGGAGAGACAGATATTACATTGCCACAAAATATCTGCTATTTGCTAGTATGAAAGGATCGATCCAGTACTACATGACACAGGGAAAGGAAATTTGTATAGAGAGAAGACAGAGACTGTTAGAAAGACATTTAAGTTATGCATTAAGGGGTAAAAGTCGAGAGAAGCATTCCAAGCAATGGGGATGCCAGGGCAAAGGACAAGCTTGAGAGTAACTGAGGTGTCCTGGGAATAAGGAATGTTCTAAGGGATCAGTGAGTAGTATCGGTGGGTGGTGATGTGCGTGGAGGGGGCTGGTTAAGGATGAGTTCAGGTAAACTGTAACCGAGTAGTGCCAGCCTAAAGTGTTTGGACTTGATCCTACTGGTGATAGGGAGACATTGGCATTTTTACACAGAGAAGCGGCAAGATTCAATGTCAGTGGCTGGTATCCTGACATGGGACCAAAGTGGTCCATTTTGGAGAAGGTGTGCTTAACAAACCAATGTATCCTGGAGGAATTTTTGTTCAGTCTGTTAGGGTGGTATATTTTCTCTGAATCAGATTTAGGGAGACACAGATTGCTGAGGGCCTCCTTGATAAATGGGGAGTGGATGAGAGGCAGAAATGGCCCGTTGATGTTCTGTCCCCAGACCTGGACTCCTCTCCCATCCCTCCGAGGCTCACGAGAAATTTTTCAAGGTGCCAGTCTGGTATTCATACCCCATCTGTCACGAACCCCGTCGCAGTCCTGCCTCTCATTAGAGGGTGGGCAGCCCCTTTCCCAGCTACCTCCACTGCCCTCTCACCCAGCCTCTACACCAAAACAATCGGATCAGAGTCCGCGGATTGTTTCCTATGGAAATCAGGCATGTGGAGCCCCAGGGGGAATAGCTCTGCTCTCTTATATTCATTTTCTTCCAGAAAGGAAAGGGATTGGGGAGGGCAGTTTCTAGGCCTTCACATATGTCTGAGAGAAAGGGACTGAGAGTGGCTTAGGGTAGAAAAGGGTAACGGGGTAGCAACAGAATTGCTTGCCTAGGTCACAGACACTTTTGTTTGGGGAAGAACTTCAGATTTCTAGGGTTCTGAAAACTGAGAGAGGTAACTTCATATCCAACTATCCTAAATATTAGTATATTAATTATATGAGGATAATAGCACGATAGTGGGATAAAGAGACACCTCATTGGTTTTGCTATTACACCAAGAATTACATAAGCAAACAGGACATTATCTAAGGTTACAGGTCATTTGTTTATTTTTGTTCTGCTGGCCAGAGCTGGATAAAGTTATTTTTTTTCTTTTAAATTGGTTAGTTACTCAGTGATGTTCAAAGAGTCAGAATGTTATTGTTGTGCAGATAAAACATCTGCAGGTTTGACAATTGTTTTTAGACTTCAGCTAGATATTAGCTTTTAATAATCCTGCATTACTTTCCAACTAAACTAGAACTGCTTCACAATTAGCCATCTATATCTGTACTTATATCTGTATTTCCTAGACATCTTGTTATACTTTCAAAATTTTGTTAAATGTACCTTGTCTATAGCCCTTACTTTTTACCTCCCCAACCCAAATTTTTGCAAAGAAAACAAACATGAATTACTATGTAACTATTTTTTAAAATTCCAAATTGATGTATTTATTAGAGAAACTTTGAAATTATGACATCAGGAATATTCCTGCCAATCTGAGACATTTGTGTAAATCTGAGGCTGAGCTAGGCGCAGGGCCCAGGTGTTCTCTCCAGGGGACAATATGGGTGAAAGACGGGGGTTGGGAGTTGGATCAGAGGGTGAGTGAATGGACAGACTCAGACAGCTGAGGTTTGTATTTGATTTGATGATTTGATTTGATTTGATGTGAGAAACTTGATTCTTAGACACAGAATAAACCTGTCCCTTTTTTTCAGTTTGCCTAGTGTTTATTTCTGACAGCATCTTATTAGAACACTTCCTTTTTTAGAAATTATAAGAGATTCCCCATTTCTTATTGAATTAAGTAGTAACACTGAGAACAGTCTGTCATTCAAAGCTTCTACCAACAGCCTCAATCTACCACTCTAATCATTTACCCAAATACTTCTGATTACGAACTTTATACACTTGCCAAAACAGACCACATTTGTTTTTCCATTAGTGCAGACTCGGCTTTTGGACTTCCCTAGACGTGTTTTTGCTATGTGTGCTGTTGCTTGGAATTCTTATCATCTACCCCTCCCCCACCTCTCTCCTCCCAAGAGAACTTGATTTGTGCCGATTTCTTGAA
The DNA here is from genome assembly GCF_949987535.1 of Balaenoptera acutorostrata. Lineage (NCBI taxonomy): Eukaryota > Metazoa > Chordata > Mammalia > Artiodactyla > Balaenopteridae > Balaenoptera > Balaenoptera acutorostrata. Next base: position 61,177,377 of record NC_080074.1, on the reverse strand, counting down.
ATCAGCCAGATGGATTTGGCTCCTTCCTTTAAGTCTTCAGGACAGTTCCTACCTCATTGGTGTTATTTGCAGGTTTTTGTATTAACTTTTTTAAAACCACATTTATCAATTTCCCAACTGTAGTCCAGACACTTATTAAGGCAGTGGGTGGCCTCCTTATCCTCACCCCCATCTCCATCTCACCAGATCCCTATACCTATACAAATATATTATCTCTCCTACTAATTAGAGAAGAGGTAATACACATTTTAAGTTATATATGTATATATATATATGTGTATGTATATATGTACACATATATATACACATATATATACATATATACGTATATATATACATATATACGTATATATATACACACACACACACATATAGTGTGTGTGTGTGTGTGTGTGTGTGCGTGTGAATTTCAGTACCTTTGCATCTTCCAATTTTGGATCTCTATTTATTCAATGTAAAGTTAAAGGGGTTTCATTCAATGATCTTAAACGTGTATGATTGATTGATAAAGTGTTACAGATTCTACAGTCCTTCCTAACTCCTTCATTAAGGGCATACTTTATGATTGTTGGGGGACAGGGACTAACCTTTAAAAAGGGTGTCTTACAGAATCTGTCTTATAAATATTTGTTTATTTGAATTAAAAACAAATGTCTAGAGTCTTTACTTTGTGAAGTTCAAATCAAGCCTCTTTCTTCCTCTGTTCCCTCCCCAGTTAGCAGAAATCCTGCCGTGACTGCAGCATCCTGTCCCTGGGCCTGGGTCACAGCTTGCTGGGACTCAGCTTTCCGGAGGGGGCTGCAGGCGCTGGGGGGTGACAGATGGCTCAGCAGCAGCAACAGTTTGAGGAAGGAGTCACCAAGGGGAATCTGAGAAGGGCGTGTATCAGGCCTTCCTAAGAGGTAGAAGAAAAGACCCAAGGGGGGTATAAATACCAGGGGTTGTCTTATAGAGACGCTTTCGCAAACTTGGACTAAGGAAACAAGCACAAAATAAAGGGCTTCTTCCTTGGGCAAAGACTTATTTTCCAACTTTTCCTACTATCTTTAGAAGCCTCTGTACAGGTTACTGTGTCCCTGTTGTCTCTTTCTGGTCAGCCTCTTTCTGTAACTTCAGATAGGGTCCTTTTCTGATTCAACAGGTTTGGGGAAGGGGTCAACACCTCCCTCTGGCCCAGGCTAAGGCCCTAACTTGACACCTGAGCTGTGAGCCTAGAGTTCTAGAACGCTGAACTTTCAGGGCTGGTGGGATGCTAAGGAGCCACTGAGATGGGAACGCCGAGGCCAAGGCCCTGAAGTGGCAGGATGCCCAGGGTACGGACAGGACATGCGTCCACTATGATTTTATTTCCAGTTTATCTCTGGTCAAGTGATTAAATCTCAGGGCTTAATCACCATGCTGTTCACTCACGTGCAGCCTTGGGGAGAGCCTCTCCCTCTGGGGCCGTTAATTCTGGAAATCCTCAACCTTCTAAGCCTATTACACCAGCACCTCGGGATTAGACGGGGTGTCCACCTAGTGGCTGCAGAGGAGAACAGCAGCTTGGAAGAGCTACATTCCTTAATTACCTCTTTAAGAGGCTGGGAGAAGAGGAAGCAGTGACACCAGGAGACCAGTCATCCATCTCACCCTCACCAGGCCGCGTCCAGTGTCTTATAACACTTCGTTCAGGCAAGTTCTTCTGAAGGACCAATCATATCACTTTCGTGAAAGTCTAAACCTATTAATTTCATTCAACACACTGGGGATTGGTTTTAGCGTCCTTTTCAGAAAAACAGTGATCAAGTCAGTGATTTTCTGGTCAACAATATTACACTTGAGTGTGACTTGGGCAAGTCACTTAATTTGTTGAACATCCATTTCCAGATTGGTAAAATGAAGATGACATTTTCTGCCTTACAGAATGATTATAATTAGTGCTTAGTGCTTTACAGTTTATGAAAGTGGTTTACAAAAGCTACAACTTACATCACGTATAGTGCTATAGTAGATGGTCATGAGAGATTAGTGATATGAAAATGTAAATTATACTAATAGGAGGATTTATACAATTAAGGATCTTAATCCTAACATAATTCTGAGGGAGACTTAAGGTGATTCTACCCATTTCCTAGATGGGAAATCTGAGGCACAACATGAAAAATGACCACAGAACAAATCAGGGTCAGAATGAAATTAGGTTCATCACACTGTTTTTCAATCATTCTAATATACAGTTGGCCCTCTGTATCTGCAGGCTCTGCATCCATGGATTCAACCAACTGCAGATCAAAAATATTTGAAAAAAATTCCAGAAAGCTCCAAAAAGCAAAACTTGAATTTACCCCGCGCTGGCAACTATTTACATAGTATCTACATTGTATTAGGTATTATAAGTAGTCTAGAGATGATTTACAGTATACGGGAGGATGTGTGTAGGTTATATGCAAATACTATGCCATTTTATATAAGGGACTTGAGCATCTGCTGATTTTGGTATCCACAGGGGTCCTGTAACAAATTCCCTGTGGATACAGAGGGACAACTGTACTCACATATCAAATGATCGTAGAGATAGTATAGCACTAGTTTCTTGAACATGCCTGAGCCCAAAGTGAGTTCAATTATCCTTTGACCTCAGAGAAGTAGAGATAGGATATTCCTCCCACCCTTTCCTACCTTCTTCATCAAGGATGTTGTGTGGGGTTTAAAAGACAAATTATTCCAAGTCTTAAGGGAGGTAAGGGGGAAAAGAAACATTATTGCACATTACTGTGTTCTGGTCACTGAGATAACTGTGGGGTACTTTACATTTGTCATTAGAAGTTTAAACCCAGAAATAATTCTGAGAGAATGTAGTGAAAGAACCCAAATTATTCTACAATGGGAGAGACACTGGAGAATTTTCTGACATGAATTGTCAAACATTGGAAGAAGTGCTAAGTGGCGCTTATGCAATTTCCTGCCCAAACCCTTTAGATCTTTAAGGGGCAAATGAAACATGTTTAGTGATTATTAGTGCCAAACATTTTATATATCTCATTAAAACAACAACTCTCTGGTGCAATTATAATTATCCTCATTTTATACATGAGTCAACCGAATCTTAGAGATTTAAAGCTAAAAATGTCACTAGTCCACACAGCTGGCGGCTGACTCTAATGCCCTTTCTCTTTTTATTATATTACACACCTTGTTTTATTGCACTTCCCTTTATTGTACCTTGCAGATACTGCAATTTTTACACATTGAAGGTCTGTGGCAACCCTGAGTGGAGCAAGTCTACCGGAAGCATTTTTCCGAGAGCATTTGCTCACTTCGTGAGCAAAATCTTCATTTTTATAATTCTTGAAATATTTCAAACCTTCCCATTAGTATTATATTTGTTATTGGTGATCTGTGATCAGTGATCTTTGATGTTACTATTGTAATTGTTTTAGGGGGCCATGAACCGCACCCATATAAATGGTAAACTTAATTGAGTGTTGAAATGACAACAAGGGATTTAGAATATAATGCAAACTTAGTTGAAAAAACAGTGACAGGGTTTGAGAAGATTAACTCCAAATTTGAAAGAAATTCTTCTGTGGGTAAAATGCTATCAAATAGTATTGCATGCTACAGAGAAATCATTTGTGAAAGGAACAGTCAATTGATGTGGCAAAATTCACTGTTGTCTTGTTGTAAGCAGTTACAATAGCCACCCTACCTTACAGCAATTACCACCCCAATCAGTCACCAGCCATCAACATCAGGGCAAGACGCTGCACCAGTAAAAAGATTACTACTCGCTGGAGGCTCAGATGATGTTAGCATTTTTTAGCAATATTTTAAAATTCAGGTGTGTACACTGGTTTTTTTTTTTTGGACATAATGCTATTGCATACTTAATCAACTATACTATAATGTAAACATAACTTTTATATTCACTGGGAAACCAAAAGATTTGTGTGACTCGCTTTATTGCGATATTTGATTTATATTGTGGTGGTCTGGAACCGAACCTGCAATATCCCTGAGGTCTGCCTGTATGTTGATGTAACACACCAAGACCTTTGCTTTCCACTAGTCACAGACAGATATTTAAATTTAAATTAATTGAAATGAAGGAAAATTAAAATTCTGTTTCTCAGTCACATAAGCCATATTTCAAATGTTCAGTAGTCACAGGTGGCCAGGGGCTACCCTATTGGACAGAGCAGATATAGAACATTTCCATTGATGCAGAAAGTTCTAGACAGAACAAAATCCCCTCTATATGAGAAATGGTGTAATGAAGTGAATGAGGGCACAGGCTCTGAGAACCAACAGATTTGGGCTTGAAACCTAGCTTTTCCACTATGAATTGTATAATCTTAAATTACTTATCTTCTTTAAGCCTCAATTCACTGGTTTGAAGCATGAGAACAATAAAAGATTTTTTCTCAAAAGGTTATTATGGGGGCTTCCCTGGTGGCGCAGTGGTTAAGAATCTGCCTGCCAATGCAGAGAACACGGGTTCAAGCCCTGGTCCGGGAAGATCCCACACGCCGCGGAGCAACTAAGCATGTGCGCCGCAACTGCTGAGCCTGCGCTCTAGAGCCCGCGAGCCACAACTACTGAAGCCCGCGTGCCACAACTACTGAAGCCCGCGCGCCTAGAGCCCTTGCTCCACAATAAGAGAAGCCACCGCAATGAGAAGCCCTCGCACCGCAACAAAGAGTAGCCCCCGCTCGCTGTAACTAGAGAAAGCCCACGTGCAGCAATGAAGACCCAATGCAGCCAAAAATAATAAATAAAATAAATAAATTAAAAAAAAAAAAGGTTATTATGAGTCAAATAGCAGAATCCCAGGAAATTGGCAAGCACTTGGCAAAAGTTAGCTATTATTACATACATTCTAGTTTTAAGAAAATGACTAGGTTTTGTTAGAAATAAGCATAAATATGGTTTGATTTACTGGAGTTCTAAAATAAACCAGGTTGGTGTGGGAGCTTCCCTAAAGCTGTACAGTAAAAATGTTGCATTCTAGGAAACCCCTCAGGCCCAGGCAAACTAGGAATGACTAGGAATGACTAAATGACTGCATTTAGCCTGAAGGAGAATGATTGTAAAGTCAACTTAAAGGTTTATCTATTTCTATAGCCTAATATTACCTTAATTTGAGCAACATCCATTCATTTTACATTTAAAGTAAATATATGAGGCTCAGCCAAAAAAATGAATGAGCCTATTGATACCCAAATCACTCCCATTTTGTGGGGAGGGGTTAGAAAATGGGAAGGTACCAAAAGGAGATCTTTAGGTCAGGGGGAGCTGGGACTAAGGAAGGAGGAGAAGTCCCCACGAAAAAACTGCTTGCTGCTCAGTTTATGTATTTTATTCCATAGTATCATTTCTCTTAGCAATAACTGTCATCTGGAGGCTTTGGGGTAGAGAAACGGCACGATGAAGGTTTTTTACCATTAGGGGGTGTGCCCTGGGGGCTAGAAGACAAGGTTCTGATCCCAGTTCTGTCCACTAACTGCTTGTTTGACTTTGGAAAAATGCCTTAATTTTTCAGAAATTAGGTTTCCTCTTTGGAAGGTGAAGGGAAACTTGAGCTAAATAGATCCTGAAGTTCTTCCTAAAGTTAACACTTAGGATTTAATGGGGACATCTCACTCAAGGTTTTCTTTCTGACCACGGACAAGTCAATGTGGAAGCAGTGTTATCATGGGGACGTGCTGCCACCACATGGTATTTTGGGTGGTCCGCATTCACTCGTTTCGAAAATTTCTGATTTGATATTACATTTTAATACTGGTTTCTCCTAAAGGAATACAGATATTTGCTTAGCATTTGGAAGCTTTGGGATGCAATACTCTACAGCTGAGCTTGTTTCTACTGACTGACCCTATAAGTAATCACGTACCACATCTATACACAGAATTTTCTTTTTGATGAAAAAGATGAATCCATTTTATGAAGTTATGAGATTTAAAGTCAGTTATTTCTTAAACTTAGGATAAAAGGTATTTCAGTCATACACATAAGCCAATTTTTTCCTGACTAGTTTTTAGAAAATACATTGTTCAGCACCATGCACACATGTCCCATTATATAGAGAAATTTGCTAGCACAGCGCCTTACTGCTACTGAGCACTCAATCAGGACTTATTGTATGAACAATAATGAACAGTTTCAGTATGTACCTCTTTTATGTTGTCATAGGTACTTTACAAATATTGCTTTAAAAATATAGGTACTAAAGTATAGATCTAAGCACTTTGGAAATATATTTGGAAATGTATATGCTCGTATCACTTTTATCTTGTACCTCTCTTCTTCAAAGTCTAATGAAGCTGAAGTGGAGCTCTGGAGAAGACAGAACGGTGTAGCTGTTCTTTCAAGTCTGGGTCTTGGTCCTTGGAGCTCCAATTCCCATTCAGAGGAAAAGACCCCTCTGATGTTTTGCTCTGTATAAAGTCACTGTGTCTTAAAAAAACGTGCATCTTGAGCAAAATTCGCTGTTTTTAGTCAACAGCAATTGGTTGATATGTATGGGGAGATTTTTTGAGTTTGGAAGAGCTGCTGGCCACTTAATGGTTCATCCAAACATGTGGTGAAATTACTCTTCCAAACTACAACACAAAAAGAGAAGTAAGCGGTAAGCTGGAGTGTAAGATTAGGTCAGCAGGTAGGATTTGGGATTGGCTGATGTCAACTTATTCTGACTGGTATCACATGTGGGTTAGCAGCTAGAGAGAAAGGAAAAAAGTGATTTCATGTGTCACTCAAGGACCAGGGAGTCAGGACAGAGAGTAAGCCTGTGCTCATTACTTTCTGCTGAAACAACCTCTCATTATCTCTATTTCAATTTTTAAAACAACTAAAATACTTCACCACTGTGGAAAGTACTGAAAACAGTGTAATATATGGCCATCTAGGAACGACCTCAATTTAGCAAATTTAACATTTTCTGTTTTTGCTTCAAAGCTCTGTTTTTAAAATTAAACAATACAGTGATACTTACATCACTAAAATCTTAAACCTCTGGCATTTTACCCTCCTTTTATGCATAGATTTACTTCTGCTACTTAACGTTTAGATCCATAGATAATACATAATGTATTTAGTATAATTAATACATTTATGAAATGTATCATATGTATGTATAATTAATACAATTTATGAAAACTATGCCCTTCCATATATATGATTTAACAATTTCTTTTCATCATTCAGCATTGTTTGCAATATGTACATATCTTGATATATATTACATATACGTATATATATCTTGTTTATTCATTTAAAAAGTCTATAACATACATCAATAAATCTCTTATCTAATATCATATTAATTAGAAATTTGTTTTTAATTATTTTACCATCTTTATTGGAGTATAATTGCTTTACAATGGTGTGTTAGTTTCTGCTTTATAACAAAGTGAATCAGCTATACATATACATATATCCACGTATCTCCTCCCTCTTGCGTCTCCCTCCCACCCTCCCTATCCCACCCTTCTAGGTGGTCACAAAGCACCAAGCTGATCTCCCTGTGCTATGCAGCTGCTTCCCACTAGCTATCTATCTTATATTTGGTAGTGTATATATGTCAATGCTACTCTTTCACTTTGTCCCAGCTTACCTTTCCCCCTCCCCGTGTCCTCAAGTCCATATTCTACATCTGCATCTTTATTCCTGTCCTGCCCCTAGGTTCATCAGAACCTTTTTTTTTTTTTTTTTAGATTCCATATATATGTCTTAGCATATGGTATTTGTTTTTCTCTTTCTGACTTACTTCACTCTGTAAGACAGACTCTAGGTCCATCCACCTCACTACAAATAACTCAATTTTGTTTCTTTTTATGGTTGAGTAATATTCCATTGCATATATGTGCCACATCTTCTTTATCCATTCATCTGTTGATGGATACTTAGGTAGCTTCCATATCCTGGCTATTGTAAATACTGCTGCATTGAACATTGTGGTACATGTCTCTTTTTGAATTATGGTTTTCTCAGGGTATATGCCCAGTAGTGGGATTGCTGGGTCGTATGGTAGTTCTATTTTTAGTTTTTTAAGAAACCTCCATACTGTTCTCCATAGTGGCTGTATCAATTTACATTTCCACCAACAGTGCAAGAGGGTTCCCTTTTCTCCACACCCTCTCCAGAATTTATTGCTTGTAGATTTTTTTGATGATGGCCATTCTGACCAGTGTGAGGTGACACTTCATTGTAGTTTTGATTTGCATTTCTCTAATGATTAGCAATGTTGAGCATCCTTTCATGTGTTTGTTGGCAATCTGTATATCTGCTTTGGAGAAATATCTATTTAGGTCTTCTGCCCATTTTTGGATTTGGTTGTTTGTTTTTTTAATATTGAGCTGCATGAACTGCTTGTATATTTTGGAGATTAATCCTTTGTCAGTTGCTTCATTTGCAAATATTTTCTCCCATTCTGAGGGTTGTCTTTTCATCTTGTTTGTGGTTTCCTTTGCTGTGCAAAAGCTTTTAAGTTTCATTAGGTCCAATTTGTTTATTTTTGTTTTGATTTCCATTTCTCTAGGAGGTGGGTCAAAAAGGATCTTGCTGTGATTTATCATGCTGTGAACACATAGAGTGTTCTGCCTATGTTTTCCTCTAAGAGTTTTATAATGTCTGGCCTTACATTTAGGTCTTTAATCCATTTTGAGTTTACCTTTGTGTATGGTGTTAGGCACTGTTCTACTTTCATTCTTTTACATGTAGCTGTCCAGTTTTCCCAGCACCACTTATTGAAGAGGCTGTCTTTTCACCAGTGTATATTCTTGCCTCCTTTGTCAAAGATAAGGTGACCATATGAGTGTGGGTTTATCTCTGGGCTTTCTATCCTGTTCCATTGATCTATATTTCTGTTTTTGTGTCAGTACCATACTGTCTTGATTATTGTAGCTTTGTAGTATAGTCTGAAGTCAGGGAGTCTGATTCCTCCAGCTCCATTTTTCTTTCTTAAGATTGCTTTGGCTATTCAGGGTCTTTGGTGTTTCCATAGAAATTGTAAAATTTTTTGTTCTATTTCTGTGAAAAATGCCATTGGTAATTTGATAGGGATTGCATTGAATCTGTAGATTGCTTTGGGTAATATAGTCATTTTCACAATATTGATTCTTCCAATCCAAGAACACGGTATATCTCTCCATCTGTTTGTATCATCTTTAATTTCTTTCATCAGTGTCTTATAGTTTTCTGCATACAGGTGTTTTGTCTCTTTAGGAAAGTTTATTCCTAGGTATTTTATTCTTTTTGTTGCAATGGTAAATGGGAGTGTTTCCTTAATTTCTCTTTCAGATTTTTCATCGTTAGTGTATAGGAATGCCAGAGATTTTTGTGCATTAATTTTGTATCCTGCTACTTTACCAAATTCATTGATTAGCTCTAGTAGTTTTCTGGTAGCATCTTTAGGATTCTCTATGTATAGTATCATGTCATCTGTAAACAGTGACAGTTTTACTTCTTTTCTGATACGGATTCCTTTTATTTCTTTTTCTTCTCTGATTGTTCTGGCTAAAACTTCCAAAACTATGTCGAATAATAGTAGTGAGAGTGGACAACCTTGTCTTGTTCCTGATCTTACAGGAAATGGTTTCAGTTTTTCACCATTGAGAATAATGTTGGCTGTGGGTGTGTCATATATGGCCTTTATTATGTTGAGGTAGGTTCCCTCTATGCCCACTTTCTGGAGAGTTTTTATCATAAATGGGTGTTGAATTTTGTCAAAAGTTTTTCTGCATCTATTGAGATTATCATATGGTTTTTTTTTTTAATACTACACTACTATTTTATTGTTCTTTTTTTTTTTCAAACATCTTTATTGAAGTATAATTGCCTTACAATAGTGTGTTAGCATCTGCTTTATAACAAAGTGAATCAGTTATACATATACAATATGTTCCCATTTCTCTTCCCTCTTGCATCTCCCTCCCTCCCACCCTCCCCATCCCACCCCTCTAGGTGGTCACAAAGCACCGAGCTGATCTCCCTGTGCTATGCGGCTGCTTCCCACTAGCTATCTATTTTACATTTGGTAGTGTATATATGTCCATGCCACTCTCTCACCCTGTCACATCTCACCCCTCCCCCTCCCCATATCCTCAAGTCCATTCTCTAGTAGGTCTGTGTCTTTATATTCCCGTCTTGCCGCTAGGTTCTTCATGGCCTTTTTTTTTTTTTTTTCCCCCTTAGATTCCATATATATGTGTTAGCATACTGTATTTGTTTTTCTCTTTCTGACTTACTTCACTCTGTATGACAGACTCTAACTCCATCCACCTCATTACAAAAACCTCCATTTCGTTTCTTTTTATGGCTGAGAAATATTCCATTGTATATATGTGCCTCAGCTTCTTTATCCATTCATCTGTTGATGGACACTTAGGTTGCTTCCATGTCCTGGCTATTGTAAATAGAGCTGCAATGAACATTGTGGTACATGACTCTTTTTGACCTATGGTTTTCTCAGGGTATATGCCCAGTAGTGGGATTGCTGGGTCGTATGGTAGTTCTATTTGTAATTTTTTAAGGAACCTCCATACTGTTCTCCATAGTGGCTGTATCAATTTACATTCCCACCAACAGTGCAAGAGTGTTCCCTTTCCTCCACACCCTCTCCAGCATTTATTGTTTCTAGATTTTTTGATGATGGCCATTCTGACCGGTGTGAGATGATATCTCATTGTAGTTTTGATTTGCATTTCTCTAATGATTAATGATGTTGAGCATTCTTTCATGTGTCTGTAGGCCATCTGTATATCTTCTTTGGAGAAATGTCTATTTAGATCTTCTGCCCATTTTTGGATTGGGTTGTTCGTTTTTTTGTTATTGAGCTGCATGAGCTGCTTGTAAATCTTGGAGATTAATCCTTTGTCAGTTGCTTCATTTGCAAATATTTTCTCCCATTCTGAGGGTTGTCTTTTGGTCTTGTTTATGGTTTCCTTTGCTGTGCAAAAGCTTTTAAGTTTCATTAGGTCCCATTTGTTTATTTGTGTTCTTATTTCCATTTCTCTGGGAGCTGGGTCAAAAAGAATCTTGCTGTGATGTATGTCATAGAGTGTTCTGCCTATATCATATGGTTTTTATGCTTCAGTTTGTTAATATGTTGCATCACATTAATTGATTTGCATAAATTGTAGAATCCTTGCATTCCTGGGATAAACCCCACTTGATCATGGTGTATGATCTTTTCAATGTGCTGTTGGATTCTGTTTGCTAGTATTTTGTTGAGGATTTTTGCATCTATGTTCATCAGTGATATTGGCCTGTAGTTTTCTTTTTTTGTGACATCTTTGTCTGGTTTTGGTATCAGAGTGATGGTGGCCTCGTAGAATGAGTTTGGGAGTGTTCCTCCCTCTGCTATATTTTGGAAGAGTTTGAGAAGGATAGGTGTTAGCTCTTCTCTGAATGTTTGATAGAATTTGTGAAGCCTGTGAAGCCATCTGTTCCTGGGCTTTTGTTTGTTGGAAGATTTTTAATCACAGTCTCAATTTCAGTACTTGTGACTGGGTCTGTTTATATTTTCTATTTCTTCCTGGTTCAGTCTCGGAAGATTGTGCTTTTCTAAGAATTTGTCCACTTCTGCCAGGTTGTCATTTTATTGGCATGCAGTTGCTTGTAGTAATTTCTCATGATCCTTTGTATTTCTTTGTGTTTCTGCAGTGTCAGTTGTTACTTCTCCTTTTTCATTTCTATTGATTTGAGTCTTCTCCCTTTTTTTCTTGATGAGTCTGGCTAATTTTGTTTATCTTCTCAAAGAACTGACTTTTAGTTTTATTGATCTTTGCTATCATTTCCTTCATTTCTTTTTCATTTATTTCTTTTTTTTTTTTTTTTTTTTAAAGTTTTACTTGATTTTATTTATTTATTTATTTATTTTTGGCTGTGTTGGGTCTTCGGTTCATGCGAGGGCCTTCTCCAGTTGCGGCAAGCGGGGGCCACTCTTCATCGCGGTGCGGGGACCGCTCTTCATCGCGGTGCGCGGGCCTCTCTCTATCGCGGCCCCTCCCGTCGCGGGGCACAGGCTCCAGACGCGCAGGCTCAGCAATTGTGGCTCACGGGCCCAGCTGCTCTGTGGCATGTGGGATCTTCCCAGACCAGGGCTCGAACCCGTATCCCCTGCATTAGCAGGCAGACTCTCAACCACTGCGCCACCAGGGAAGCCCCTTTTTCATTTATTTCTGATCTGATTTTTATGATTTCTTTCCTTCTGCTAACTTTGGGTTTTTTGTTCTTCTTTCTCTAATTGCTTTAGGTGTAAGGTTAGGTGTTTATTTGAGATTTTTCTTGTTTCTTGAGGTAGGATTGTATTGTTATAAACTTCCCTCTTAGAACTGCTTTTGCTGCATCCCATAGGTTTTGGGTCATCGTGTTTTCATTGTCATTTGTTTCTACGTATTTTTTTTACTTCCTCTTTGATTTCTTCAGTGATCTCTTAGTTATTTAGTAGCGTATTGTTTAGCCTCCATGTGTTTGTATTTTTTACAGATTTTTTTTCCTGTAATTGATACCTAGTCTCATAGCATTGTGGTCGGAAAAGATACTTGGTAAGATTTCAATTTTCTTAAAATTACCAAGGCTTGATTTGTGGCCCAAGATATGATCTATCCTGGAGAATGTTCCATGAGCATTTGAGAAGATTCTGTTGTTTTGGGATGGAATGTCCTTTAAATATCAATTAAGTCCATCTTGTTTAATGTATCATTTAAAGCTTGTGTTTCCTTATTTATCTTCATTTTGGATGATCTGTTCATTGGTGAAAATGGGGTGTTAAAGTCCCCATACTATGATTGTGTTACTGTCGATTTCCCCTTTTATGGCTGTTAGCATTTGCCTTATGTATTGAGGTGCTCCTATGTTGGGTGCATAAATGTTTACAATTGTTATATCTTCTTTTTGGATTGATCCCTTGATCATTATGTAGTGTCCTTCTTTGTCTCTTGTAATAGTTTTTATTTTAAGGTCTATTTCATCTGATATGCAAATTGCTACTCCAGGTTTCTTTTGATTTCCATTTGCATGGAATATCTTTTTTCATCCCCTCACTTTCAGTCTGTATGTGTCCCTAGGTCTGAAGTGAGTCTCTTGTAGACAGCATATATACGGATCTTGTTTTTGTATCATTCAGCCAGTCTATGTCTTTTGGTTGGAGCATTTAATCCATTTACATTTAAGGTGACTGTCGATATGTATGTTCCTATTAGCATTTTCTTAATTGATTTGGGTTTGTTATTGTAGGTCTTTTCCTTCTCTTGTGTTTCCTGCAAGGAGAAGTTCCTTTAGCATTTGTTGTAAAGCTGGTTTGGTGGTGCTGAATTCTCTTAACTTTTGCTTGTCTGTAAAGGTTTTAATTTCCCTGTAGAATCTGCATGAGATCCTTGCTGGATAGAGTAATCTTGGTTGTAGGTTCTTCCCTTTCATCACTTTAAATATGTCCTGCCACTCCCTTCTGGCTTGCAGAGTTTCTGCCGAAAGATCAGCTGTTAACCTTATGGGGTTTCCCTTGTATGTCATTTGTTGCTTTTCCCTTGCTGCTTTTAATATTTTTTCTCTGTATTTAATTTTTGATAGTTTGATTAATATGTGTCTTGGCGTGTTCCTCCTTGGATTTATCCTGTATAGGACTCTTTGCGCTTCCTGGACTTGATTGACTATTTCCTTTCCCATGTTAGGGAAGTTTTCAAGTATAATCTCTTCAAATATTTTCTCAGACCCTTTCTTTTTCTCTTTTTCTTTTGGGACCCCTATAATTTGAATGTTGGTGTGTTTAATGTTGTCCCAGAGGTCTCTGAGACTGTCCTCAGTTCTTTTCATTCTTTTTTCTTTATTCTGCTCTGTGGTAGTTATTTCCACTATTTTATCTTCCAGGTCACTTATCCGTTCTTCTGCCTCAGTTATTCTGCTATTGATTCCTTCTAGAGAATTTTAAATTTCATTTACTGTGTTGTTCATCACTGTTTGTTTGCTCTTTAATTCTTTAGGTCCTTGTTAAATGTTTCTTGTATTTTCTCCATTCTATTTCCAAGATTTTGGATCATCTTTACTATCGTTACTCTGAATTCTTTTTCAGGTAGACTGCCTATTTCCTCTTCATTTGTTTGGTCTTGTGGGTTTTTACCTTGCTCCTTCATCTGCTGCATATTTCTCTGTCTTCTCATTTTGTTTAACTTACTGTGTTTGAGGTCTCCTTTTCACAGGCTGCAGGTTCATAGTTCCCATTGTTTTTGGTTTCTGCCCCCAGTGGGTAAGGTAGGTTCAGTGGCTTGTGTAGGCTTCCTGGTGAAGGGGACTGGTGCCTGCTTTCTGGTTGGTGGGGCTGGATCTTTTCTTTCAGGTGGGCAGGGCCACGTCCGGCGGTGTGTTTTGGGGTGTCTGTGAACTTAGTATGATTTTAGGCAGCCTCTCTGCTAATGGATGGGGTTGTGTCCCTGTTTTGCTAGTTGTTTGGCATGGGGCATCCAGCACTGGAATATGTGGCTGTTGGGTGGAGCTGGGTCTTAGCATTGAGACGGAGATTTCTGGGAGAGCTCTCACCGATTGATATTACATTGGGCTGGGAGGTCTCTGGTGGTCCAATGTCCTGAGCTCGGCTCTCCCACCTCAGAGGCTCAGGCCTGATACCAAGCCAGAGCACCAAGACCCTGTCAGCCACACGGCTCAGGAAAAAAGGGAGAAAAAAAGAAAGAAAAAAATTTATTAAAGTAAAAAAATTTTTTTTAATTATTAAAATAAGAAAGTAATAATAATTAAAAAAAGAGAGCAACCAATCCAATAAACAAATCCACCAATAACAAGCGCTAAAAACTATACTAAGATAAACATAAAAATCAGAAACAAATCAGTTGCAAACAGCAAACCCCAAGTCTACAGTTGCTCCCAAAGTCCACCACCTCAATTTTTGGATGATTTGTTGTTTATTCAGGTATTCCATAGATGCAGGGTACATCAAGTTGATTGTGGGGATTTAATCCATTGCTCCTGAGGCTGCACAGAGAAATTTCCCTTTCTCTTTTTTGTTCGCACAGCTCCTGGGTTTCAGCTTTGGTTTTGGCCCTGCCTCTGTGTGTAGGCCACTGTCAGGAGTCTGTTCACCACCCAGACAGGAGGGAGTTAAATCAGCGGCTCATTAGGGGGCTCTTGCTCACTCAGGCCAGGGAGAGGGAGGGGTACGGTAGTCATAACTGGAATGTGCGGCGAGCCTGAGGTGGAAGAGGCCGGCGTGACGTTGAAACAGCCTGAGGTGCACTGTGTCTTCTCCCAGGGAAGTTGTCCCTGGATCTTGGGACCCTGGCAGTGGCAGGCTGCACAGGCTCCCGGGCACGGTGGTGGTGTGGATAGTGACCTGTGCTTGCACATAGGATTCTTGGTGGCAGCGGCAGCAGCCTTAGAGGTTCATGCCTGTCTTTGTTGTCCGAGCTGATAACCGCAGCTTGCGCCCATCTCTAGAGCTTGTTTAGGTGGTGCTCTGCCTTCCGTGGGCAGATGGGGAAGAAATCTTCTCTCCTCACGCACCCCGAAACAATGGTCTCTTGCCCCTTAGGCAGGTCCAGACTTTTTCCCAGACTCCCTCCCGGCTAGCTGTGGCACACTAGCCCCCTCAGGCTGTCTTCACGCAGCCAACCCCAGTCCTCTCCCTGGGATCTGAACTCCAAAGCCCAAACTTCAGCTCCCAGCCCCCACCCACCCCGGTGGATGAGCAGACAAGCCTCTCAGGCTGGTGAGTGCTGGGCAGCACCGATCCTCTTGCGGGAATCTCTCCGCTTTGCCCTCTGCACCCCTGTTGCTGTGCTCTCCTCCGTGGCTCTGAATCTTCCCCCTGCCCACCCCCCATCTCCACCAGTGAAAGGGCTTCCTAGTGTGTGGAAACTTTTCCTCCTTCACAGCTCCCTCCCTGAGGTACAGGTCCCGTCCCTATTCTTTTGTCTCTGTTTTTTCTTTTGCCCTACCCAGGTATGTGGGGATTTCTTGCCTTTTGGGAAGTCTGAGGACTTCTGCCAGCATTCAGTAGGTGTTCTGTAGGAATTGTTCCACATGTAGATGTATTTTTGATGTATTTGTGGGGAGGAAGGTGATCTCCACATCTTACTCCTCTGCCATCTTGAAGGTCCCTCAGGTATCTTTATGTTAATGAGCTATCCTAGAGTCTCTGTGAAAACAAAGCTGGATTTATAGTGATTTAACAAGTGTACACCTCTTAAATTAATTAATAGATCTTCATAAACCTTTAAGGAGGCATTACCAAGCAATCTTGAAGTATTTCTGTTCAAAAATTATTTCAATGAACACCTAGAAGGCAACCAAGAACATTTTCTATATGATTAAAATACATTTTTCTTGAATTTCAAAATGTGCTGTGCCATGAGTGAAATATTATCAAGATGAAAGTAAAGCCTGATAATTCACATTTCATTGCTTTAAGGAAGATCATGGTTAAATCAGACTGGTAATATGGTAACTGATGTTTAAAATATAGTACTAATGATGTGTATTCTATGATCTCTTTTTTTCTCTCTTGTTTCACTTCTTAGAAGAATTCAAAATTATAAAAATCCTCCATTGTCTCTATTTTTATTATTTCTTGCCTAATATGGACTCTTTATAATTCTATGAACAGAGGTGAATCTTTTCTTAGTCTATATTCTATACTTTTGTACAAAAGCAATATAAATGATATTACTCTATTATATTATCCTAGGTTAGGTTATCCTTGAAATATTAATATGTTACTTTTATTGATACAGCATCAAAAAAGTAACATTTGACTTGGCTTAAGAACAAAATTTCTTCTCCTTCTCCATCTTCTGCTCCTTCTTCTTCCTCTTCTCCTCCTCCTCCTTTTTAAATAGGAGCAAAGTGTAAGGCCTATTAATCTTGTGTCTCTTTGCAGAAAGAAGTTTTGTGAAATGATTTTAGCATGTTTCAGAAGTGCTTTCTATTCTAAATCTTCTTTTTCTGATTGCAAACCAACACATGATGGCTGATGCTTGAAACTGCTCCGTTCAGCTTTACGCCTAAAAAGTCATTCTATTAGTTCTAGAATAAAATATAATTGTCTTCATGTATGTTAACCTGTAAACTTAATTCATTCCCTCATCCCCCAATAAAACCAAACTGCTATACAATTATTTGAATGGATTTCAAATATGTAGTAGAGCAGTGGAGTGAGGATGGAGACTGAGAATAGTATTATTATTTTGTTCAGCCATTTCCCCCCTTGATTTGAATTTATATGAATTAACTTTACGTCTTTTTTTTTTTTTTTTTTGGCCATGCAGTGCGTGGCCTGTGAGATCTTAGTTCCCCGACCAGGGATCAAACCCAGGCCCTCGGCAGTGAAAGCGTGGAGTCTTAACCACTGGACTGCCAGGGAATTCCCCCATGTCCTTTTTTGAGAAAGTTATTGGGAGAAACAAGTGAAAGAAGCAGAGAAGATCATGAAGGCTTTAGGATCCAAGGGATTTTTACAGACCAGAGAAAAACAAAAAATAAAAGCTCTTACAATTGAGGGAATTTTGAGAGTCAAAAAGAAACTCAGCATACTTTCTAATTTTGATTGTTACTATATCATTCATTTTAATTTGGTAAAGACACTTTGTGGATCGTTTGCTGGTTTTTTTGTTGTTTTTTTTTTTAACTGTTCTTAAATTTATTTATTTATTTATTTATTTTTGGCTGTGTTGGGTCCTCGCTTCTGTGCGAGGGCCCTCCCCGGTTGCGGCGAGCGGGGGCCACCCTCCATCGCGGTCGCGGGCCTCCCACCGTCGCGGCCCCCCCCGCTGCGGAGCACAGGCTCCAGACGCGCAGGCCCAGCAGCCGTGGCTCACGGGCCCAGCCGCTCCGCGGCATGTGGGATCCTCCCAGACCAGGGCCCGAACCCGTGTCCCCTGCACTGGCAGGCAGACTCCCAACCACTGCGCCACCAGGGAAGCCCCGTTTGCTGGTTTTTATTATCCATACCACTCTCTGGAAGGATAAATGACATTTGGTTTAAATGCCATCTAGAAGAAAAGATGTGTAAGATTATCCTTAATTGCTAGACAACTTAATTGACAATGACTGTGATTGTTTTATAGAGAAATAATAGAAATATTTCAAATTAACCAAAGTTGTCTTGGTTACTTAACAGGTCACCCAAATTCAAACAGGTTAATTTGGATGTTCCTAGGAAATCAATATGTATTTGTTGTTAAAACTACTGAGCTCTAACCATCATATTAAGAGTTCAGTAAAATTTGCTAATCTAATATATTCTTTTACACAGTTAACATTTTTGATTGGTTCCTTATAATGAAACTTCAATTTTTTTTCTCTTATTTAGAAAAGTTTGAGATGACATGGATGTCTTGACAGATTTATGTAGAGAAAACCAGGATCAATAAACGTCACAGGATAAAAAATATAAAGGTATCACTCACATTTTGCTTTTGCACTTAAATAAAATTAGACTAGTTCCAGAAGTTGAAGACTGATTTCATTTTAAAAGATCTCCAAGTATGACAGTTAGTTCTTTAGTAATGTACTTGCAGTTGTAAGAGCTCTTTTTGGTAGAAAGCTCATATTATCTTGGAATGTACTTTTAGCTTCCTTTTCCTTCATTTATTTTTTATTACTGAATTGAAGCAAAGTATTACAGATAAAGATGAATATTAAATGATAAATTGAAATTTAAGGAAGTGTCTTTTTCTTAGTACAAGTTTATCAGATTTTAATATTTTGAAATCACAGATGACATCTCACAAAACATCTCATTTGACAAGGTAGAGAGATATAAATAAGTGTCAAGTTATGTTGTGTTGTAATTAACCCTAGACTTGAATTCAAAATATTTCATCTTGAGTCCAAATTCCATTTTTAACCAGGTGTGTTACCTTAGGCAAGTCAAACTATCTCTCATTTTCCTTTGGCCATGTGTGTAAGCTTCATGGGATAATAGATATGAAAGTATTATGTCAACTATAAAGTCTTTTTATTTATTTATTTTAAAAATTTTATTTATTTATTTTTGGCTGCGTTGGGTCTTCGTTGCTGTGTGCGGGCTTTCTTTACTTGCGGCAAGTGGGGGCTACTCTTCTTTGTGGTGCGCAGGCTTCTCATTGCGGTGGCTTCTCTTGTTGTGGAGCATGGGCTCTAGGCACACGGGCTTCAGTAGTTGTGGCACAAGGGCTTCAGTAGTTGTGGCTCGTGGGCTCTAGAGTGCAGGCTCAGTAGTTGTGGCTCACAGGCTCTAGAGTGTAGGCTCAGTAGTTGCGGCGCACAGACTTAGTCGCTCCGCAGCATGTGGGATCTTCCCGGCCCAGGGCTCGAACTAGTGTTTCCTGAATCAGCAGGCGGATTCTTAACCACTGCACCACCAGGGAAGCCCCTAGAAAGTCTTCTTAAATGTGAAGTGTTATTTGTGATAGTAGAGAAAGAGCAGAAACTTTACTTGTTGACTTTCTCTTATGCCTTTAAGCAGAAGTTTGCCATGGGTGATAAGGGAGGAGACAACCATTCGGAAGTGACTGACTTCATTCTTGCAGCATCAGGGTCCGTCCAGAGCTCCACAGTCTCCTCTTCCTGCTATTCCTGATTGTTTATGGGATAGTCCTTCTGGGAAACCTTAGTATGATCGGCATCACTGTGACTGATCCCCGGCTAAACACACCAATGTATTTCTTCCTAGGCAATCTCTCCATCATTGACCTCTCCTACTCCACTGTTATTGTATCCAGAGCCATGGTCAACATCCTGTCTCAGAAAAAGACCATATCCTTTGCAGGTTGTGTGGCTCAGCTGTTTCTTTATGCACTTTTCATGGTAACAGAGGCCTTTGTCTTGGCAGCCATGGCCTATGACCACTTCATTGCCATCTGCAACCTGCTCCTCTATACTGTCTGCATGTCAAGAAGTCTCTGTATCCAGTTGGTGGCTGGTTCTTATCTCTGTGGCTGGGTCAGTTCCATTCTTCAAATCAGTGTAACACTCTCAATGTCTTTCAGTGCCTCTCGAGTCAATGATCACTTCTACTGTGATTCAAACCCAATTGAGAAGATCTCCTGTTCCAATGTCTTTTTTTTTTTTTCCACACACACACACTGTATTTTATTTTTACAAGAGATAAATAGACTGACACCAAGCATTGTACATGGATGACCACAACAAAAGCAACAATGATTGCAATTACCAAACACGAAACACACTCATACTATGTCATAATATTGACATTCAGTCCAGCAATCCTCCACTGTAACAGCTCCTTTACTTTGCAGTGAAAATTGATTTGTATATTCTTTGCCTCTGAGTCCTTGTGGGATTTTTTTTTTAAATTCAGACAGAAAGTCACAAAAATTATACTCGTCCTCATCAGTTCACTCAGTCCCATGTAATTGATTTTTTTTTTCATCTTGATCTTTTGTTACCACTTTTATGAGTTCATCAGTTTTTCATTAGAGTTCTGAAAATGCTTATTCATTCAGTTCAGCAGTACAGTCAGTTACCAGAAACCTGTACTTGTCAGAGTCTTTTCCATGAATTTCTTGAAGATGAAAGCCTTTTATAGGAACATATTTGCAAAAGCATCAGAGTACACCCAGAACTGTCTGTAAATGACAAAAGACTTAAAAATGACCACTGTTAAAGATTTGATGAAAGTTCATAATAATGCAGTTGACAAGAAAATTAGTTATTTCTGAGATATACATTTTAAAGTAATAACTAGGTCCTGTTCCAATGTCTTTATCAATAAGATGGTGTCACTTAGTTTGGCTATCCTCATTATTTGCCCACAATAGTTGTTATTGTAGTATCTTACATGATATTGTGTCCACAGTTTTAAAGATCTGCTCCAGCGAAGGAAGGAAGAAAGGCTTCTGCACTTGCAGCTCCCATCTGGGGGTTGTAAGTTTGCTCTATGGGACTGCCTCCTTTGTCTGTCTCACACCGCCAAATAACCCGGAACTTCGTAAAGTGGCTTCAGTATGTTACATTTTATTCACACCTATGCTGAACCCTTTACTCTACTCTTTAAGAAATAAGGATGTTAAAGATGCCATGAGAAAAGTCATATGGAAGAAAAAAGTTTTACTCTAAATGTACTTCCACTTGACTTACTGTTTCTTGCATCATTTGATTTTGTCCTCTGAATCTCCTAGACTTATGCATTTAAAGCTCAGGTTTTAAAAACAATAAAAGCAAAACCAAAAACCCTAACTGTTTTATTCAACAGCATTAATAATAATCCTATAAAGAATGTTACAAATTCACTTTTCACTATTTACTTTTCATTTTTCCTCAAGGGAATGTTAAATCTGAAAGTTCTGGACACCCATGAAAATTTGTTGTATTTCTAAAGAGATATATTTCTCACTCTCCAGGTAATAATATGTATGTAAATGGAGAAGTATAAAATTGTATTGTTTCCCTTCCCTGTATGCCTAAGTAAAATTTAGAAAATACCTAGTATAACGATTCACTTGGAAACTGTGTGACCCAACTGGTTTATATGCAAATGACAGTATAAATGCTAGTGTTGTGTTTTGTTTTTGATGTCATGTCAAAGATGTGAGGACATGTGTATATGATGAAGAGGAAAAGGAAAGATAAAATAACCAGTGATCTTTGTTGAATTAAAGGGGCCAAATAAGAAGAAACATGGGAAGATTGCATTGATTTGGTTTAAATTATGACATTTTTAAATTATGACATTTTGGTTTTCCGTGAATGGCACAGTCTTCCTACTTTGCTCTCATATGATGAGAACATTTTATGACATTTATGATGTTTTACAGCTCATGTCCTCTATCTTTTGGGTAATACAAATTATTGGTAGTGAATATGCAATTAAGGAAAGCACTGTGTTGAAATAAAGTCAGTTTGAAAATCTCAGTTAAAAATATCACAATCCTTTACAATAACCTCTATGGATAGCTGGATTATATGTAAATGTACATACATGTTTGTGTGCATGCATGTGTGTGTCTGTCTATGTATGAGTGTGTTTGGGTTATTTGAATATGGGGTAATTTTAAAATGTGATTAGTCCTAAATATCAGATGTCAATTGAGAAGGGAAGGGTGGTTAAAGCAGCATCCCACAGATTTGATAGGTATTAAGGGAAGCCAAGTTCTAGAGAAAGTCGTGCCAGAGTTATCATCTTTATAGTTGATATAAGTAATGCCTTAGTTAAACAGTTACAATGCCTAAGTCTGGATAACATTAAATTCTAGACAAGAACTAAACCTAAGAAATAAAATATAATTACCAGTTTTGTCCGTATACTTGGCATTGTGAAAACGTAAAATATGGATCTTTGATTAGGTCTTCTATTTTTCTGTTTTTGTTTAGATAGCAAAGCCTCCTATGATGAATGCACAACTGCATACATCTTTATGGGTTAATGTTTATTAGCGTAAGAGATTTGAGAAATAAATATTCTTATTGAATAGATAAAGAGAGAAGAGAGAAGCTAAGTGACAATAAGTCAAGGTTATATTTATCTCCTTCTCCCTAAACCTGTGGATCTACCATTTTTCTTGGTGCTCAGATTCTACCATTTTTCTTGATATTCAGAAAAATGTCATTTGAGGGTAGAATACAAATCCAAATCAGCTTGGGAAACTGAGCTTTGGCATTGATTATTATAAGTCTGGAAATACTCTTTTTAGGTTTAGGTTTTACTTATTTCCATTGCATGTCTATTACCCTTAGAGTGTCACTCTTTGATGTATCTAACAAGTGTGGGTTATGAAGGACTATTGGGAAAGGGCAATAAAATATTGAATAAGAATATAGCCTAGATTAATTCGCTTTAATTTTTAGTCTGGTGGATTATATTTTCTGTTTTGTAGCCATAACAGATTACAGTATTCTTGTGTATAACCTCAAAAGTGGCATTGCTTAAATCACTCCAAATGTTGGAAGAAATCCGGGAAAGCTGAAAATCAAGGCAGATTGCTTTCAAACGTGTTAAATTAAGCTCTCTCTTACTTTCTTTTAATTGTCATAAACATTTTTCTTGGTAAATTTTTTTCTGGGTTCACAGGCTTTATATGAAAAGTAGTGCCTAATTTATATCTCTCTTGTTACATGTGCCATCAAGATTCCATCAGAACAACCCAGTGTCTTACCAAACTTTTGTTGGCTTTTATTGACAAAGTGTGTTCTTTTTCAATGATGCATGGATTGCTTACAAAACGTTGTCACATTCCAAGGGAGTCTGAAGATTGTATTCTGCATCATGTACATCATAAGTCGTTACTTTGAGGGGACTTGAAAACTGTATCCACATGGAGAAATGTTTCAATAGGGATGTGATCTTGAGAGGCTGAAGACTGCATTAGACGTCTCAAACACTTAATTTGTTTGTACTGCATTGTCTTATCTTCCCTGGTTACAAATTTTTGGACATGCATGTATACTGATTGTCCTATAACATCATGTGCTGTATTTTGTCTTTAATTTTTTTGATTGTTAATGTTTACCTAATGTTTAGTGTATTGATGCAGAAATTTGGTGAGGGCGTTTATACTAATATTTTCTATTGCTAGGATGCTAAGATTCTGTGACTCACATAATTGCAAATGATAATTCAAAAATTCACAAATGTAAGTTAAAATTAGTAAATTAAACATCTGTTGGACAAACACCCAAAGCTTGCTCCATTTGTGTTTCCTTAGGATAATTTTAACTCTTATTATGAGATTTAAATTGTTGTGGTGATTGGAATAGCTGAACTGATTAGATATTGCAGAAATGTTGAAATTTGAATATGTATTGGACTGTTATTCTTACTCTTGTGAAGTATGAGATGTCACTTTATCCTATCCCATAATATCAGTATAAGTCATAAAATCAATAAAAAATTTTGAGTGTGCATAAGCTATTATATAAGTGATCTCAGTGAGTACAAAGCTACTTACTGTTAAGGGCTGGAGAGGGAGGGAGGGGAAGAAGAGGGAAAGGATGGGATAAGAAAAAAGCAAGGTATCCTGAAACAGAAAAGGGAATCCATTTCAACATCATTTCTTTTTTCTTTTTCTTTTCTTTTTTTTTTTAGTTGAAGAACAGATTTTCTTTTCCTTTCTTTAAAATTCTTTTTCAAATTCTTTTCCCATTTAGGTTGTTATATAATATTGAGCAGAGTTCCCTGTGCTATACAGTAGGTCCTTGTTGGTTATCCATTTTCAATATAGCAGTGTGTACATGACAATCCCAAACTCCCTAACTATCCCTCCCCACCACCATTCCCCACTGTAACCATAAGTTCGTTCTCAAATTTGTGAGTTTGTTTCTGTTTTGTGAATAAGATCATTTGTATCCTTTTTTTTTTAAAGATTCCATATATAAGTGATATCTCATGCAACTTAATATCATCAAAACAAACAACCCAATCAAAAAAATGGGCAGAAGACCTAAACAGACATTTCTCCAAAGAAGACATACAGATGGTCAACATCATTTCTTAATTATTCTAATTTGTAAAAATAAGACAAACCCCCCCAAAACTTTAATCAAAGACTAATTTTTATATTTCTTACTTTTACAGAATATGACTTCGAGATTTTAAAAATAGTTTCTTCTTTCCTTATCAACTTGTAAACAATCATTCATTTATTCACATTGTTTGGCACTGTGATGATGGGTATCAGTTTCCTCAATTGCATGTCTTATAGTTAGGTTTCTTTAGTGGCAACCCACAAAACTGAACTTTGGATGACTTAAGCAAAAGATGAATAATTAGATATATAAAATTTTCTTTTGCTCTGGTGGCACATACACAATGATAAGGCTGGAGAAAGTGAGTCCCTAGGCAGCATTCTAGGAAGTTAGAGAGTGAAAATTAGGCAAAGAACCTTCAAATAGGATCCAAACTTGTCAAACGTCACACTATTAGAAATATTTACTTCAAGAAATTTCAGGCTCTTTGTCTCTCTGCTGGATAGTTCTGAGACAGGGTCTAAATAGCTCTAAAAGTCCCCAAAATGTTTGGGCATATACTTTTCTTCAGTGTTTGGTCACCCAAAAATTAGACATAAATATTTAAAGAAGGTTTGTTGGAAGGATTTCAGTTCATATCTTACTCAAGAGTATCCAGACTTCTCTTCATTCCAGTGACTTTTTGTGAACCAACTCAGGTCTAAGAATTGGGAGATGGGTATGATCTGAATCATAGTGGCTCAAGTCAGCTTTCTGTTGATTGGAGAGAGCTAATCTTTCTTTCTCTCTCTCTCTCTCTCTCTCTCAGAAGAGTGTCCACTTTCTTTATTCCTAGATACTTCATGATTACCTAACCTTAGGTGGAGATTACTATACCACAAATATATATATTTGGACTAATAAGCTAGAGTTGCTACTATTATGTTAACCAAATCTCCCTTTGCTCTCTCAGTCAGAGGCCACAGTTTGAACTCTCTCACTCCTCTATTCTCACTGATATCAGGAAGGGCATTTTAAGTTTAACGTCTGCCACCAACATCCTTAGAGAGAAGCATTCCAGCTGCTTTGAAAGTTGCTGGCTGTTTGCTTTGTCACTGGTGAAGGGAAGATTTTCTGACACCTCAGGGGCATCTAACCAGGATATACGAGACAAGAACTTCTATGGTTAATCCTCCTTGGCACTGCTATCTCCTAAAGATATTGCATTTCTTTTTCTACACTTTTCCCAAAGTGTTCTAGTGTCTCAACTTCCTTTAGAGATATCCAGTATTAGTTAATGAATTGTATTCATCAACCCAACCAACTATTAGACTTTGACTTATTTACATGAGCTAGCACACTAATTGTCAAAGCTTTGGTAAGTAAGAATTCTGCCCAGTATCTCCCTCCCCCTCAAGTAAAAGAGCCCTAAAAATTCATTCACACCAAAACACTTTTGCTAATATGTATCCAAAAAACACTCATAATTTTAAGCCAGTCTTTCACAAATTCTGCATCTGCCTTGGAGCAGTATTCATGTCTCAGCATGCTGGGTTCTGGTGCTAATAATCGAGCTCATAAAATGAAAATGAGGAGTGGAATGAAAGGGGAATTAGCTTCTTCCTTCAAGGGAACTTCCCCAGCTAAAGGAGTAGCAGCATCTTAAAGTGAGCAGGGAATAACTCTGTCAGGGAGGTAGGTCTGTTTTCTTGTGCAAAGGTGGTTGGGGTAGAGTTTCCAAAATGTCAGAATTTTGAAACGTTTTAAGTAATGTTACAAACCTAGGAATCCTCAGTTAATTGTATGAGAGATATTGAAGGAATGAATCAACATACTTTGTGTTCAGCAAACCAAAACTTTACACTCTGGGTTTAGTTTTCTGCAATTTCATATCTGCAGTTGTAAAATATAGATTATTTTGTTATGGTGACAAGTTCCCTATGTAAAGAGAATTTAAGATTCTGACCTCAATTTTTGCTTTAATTTGTCAGAAGTACTCACAGCATGTTGCAGTCTTTGAATTACCCTTGCCATAATTACATCTCATAAAGGTAACTCTATTGGTCCATCAGATTCTTGCTTTCAGTGGGTATATGATTCCATTTAACCGTGTGGTAAGTTATAGACATTTTTGCCACAAATTATGCAAACAGCTAGGTTCTATTCTTAATATAAAATAAAGTTTCTTTTTCTTATATCATATTTTTGGCCAGATAAGCAATTAGGCCCAAACCCTAGTTTTCCCTGAAGCAATTACATCCATGCATTCCCTGGAACTGATTTTGAATATTTGTTTAAAGTTTTGGATACAAGTAACAGAAACTTAGTTAAGTAACCTAGGCAAAAAGTTATTTATTAGAAGGGTAAGGGTATTGGTTAACACACAGAATTGATAGGAGGGCAGAAGTTTCATGTTTAAAACAGGGTAAGACCAAATACATTGCAGAGAACAAAGAAGCAAGATATATAGGAATGGTCTGGCAGGGATCCATCTGAAAAAAAGTGTCACAAGTTGGAAATATAAACTTCAAGTATTATTCTCTGAGTCACGCTGCTAAAACTTCAAATTCCAGTGAGGAAGCATTCTATTGGCCTTTCTTTGGTATGGGCCTGTTTGCCAAGGGAAGATAAGACACCTAAATTGAGTCCAGTAGACTGTATCAAAATGGAATTTCCTAATGCCTCAAAAATAAATTAGGTGTTATTAAGGGAGGGGAAATGGAAACCAGAGAGCAAAAAAGCAATACATAGCCACTATACAGTTTGTATTTCATGAAACAGTTCATGAAAAAGAGACAAGATTTTTTAACATATATATATTCATTCTTTTTCAGATTCTTTTCCATTATAGGTTATTACAAGATACTGAGTATAGTTCCCTGTGCTATACAGTAGGTCCTCGTTGTTTACCTATTTTATATATAGTAGTGTGTATATGTTAATCCCAAACTCCTAATTTATCTCTCCCCTGCTCCCCATCACTATCCCCTTTGGTAACCGTAAGTTTGTTTTCTGTGTCTGTGAATCTATTTCTGTTTTGTAAATAAGTTCATTTGTATCATTTTTTTTAGATTCCACATATAAGTGATATCATATGATATTTGTCTTTGTCTGACTTACTTCACTTAATGTGATAATCTCTAGGTCCATCCATGTTGCTGTAAATGGCATTATTTCATTCTTTTTTATGGCTGAG
The DNA here is from genome assembly GCF_949987535.1 of Balaenoptera acutorostrata. Classification (NCBI taxonomy): domain Eukaryota; kingdom Metazoa; phylum Chordata; class Mammalia; order Artiodactyla; family Balaenopteridae; genus Balaenoptera; species Balaenoptera acutorostrata. The sequence goes on along the minus strand of NC_080074.1, from coordinate 61,149,809 downwards.
TAATATTCCATTGTGTGTGTGTGTGTGTGTGTGTGTGTGTGTGTGTCTGTGTGTGTATACACATACCACATCTTTATCCATTCATCAGTTGATGGACATTTAAGGTGTTTCTGTGTCTTGGCTATTGTAAATAGTGCTGCTGTGAGCATTGGGGTGCATGTATCTTTCCGAATTAGAGTTTTCTCTGGATATATGCCCAGGAGTGGGATTGCTCGATCATATGGTAACTCTGTTTTTAGTTTTTAAAGGAATCTCCATACTGTTTTCCATAGAGGCTGCACCAAATTCCATTCCCACCAACAGTGTAGGAGGCTTCCCTTTTCTCCACACCCTCTCCAGCATTTACTGTTTGTGGATTTTTAATGATGGCCATTCTGACTGGTGTGAGGTGAAAGTAAGCACCCCCGGCCTTCAAAGCCAAACTTTCTGGAGGCTCATCTTCTCATCTTCCTAGCACAGGAATCCTGTGCTGGGGATCCTGATATGAGCCTCAGACCCCTCGCTCCTTGGGGAGAACCTCTGCAATTGAAATTATTCTCCTGCTGGTAGGTCACCCACCTGTTTGTGGGTCACCCTGGAGTATGGGTCTTGGCTAAACTGAGACTCTGCCCCTCCTACCCTTCTCGTTGTGGTTTCTTCTTTATACCTTTAGTTGTAGAAGATATTTTCTGGTAAGTTCTGGTTTTACTTATAAATAGCTGTTCTGTAAATAGTTGTAATTTTGATGTACCCCTGAGAGGAGGTGAGCTCAGGGTCTTCTTATTCTGCCATCTTGGGAATTCTCTGCTCAAATTGCTTCTGCTAATACTGGTATACCCTATTAGGACTCAACAAAAATGTCTTATTCACTCTTATGCCATATTGCACTAGTGCTTTGGTGCAAGGCACTCACTTTACAAGAAGAGAAGTAAGCTGATGCACTCATACCCATGAAAGTCAATAGAATTATCATGCAGCTAGTCAAACAGAGTCAGATGAATTTATGGAATGGTGGAATCACTTACTGAAGACTCAGTTGTTGAACCAATTGGCTGGCAATACTTTACAAAATTGGGTTATTGGCATCCAGGATATGGTCTGTGCTCTGCATTCAGAACCAATTTATGAAGATATTTCTTTCCTAATCAGACTATGGTCCAACTACAATGGGTCAAAGTGGGAATGCCAACCACCACTATAAAACCTACTAACCCACTCTCAACGTTTTTTCTTCACTGTCTGAGACGTTTGACTTTGCTGAATTAGAATACCTACTACCCAACAGACAGATGATTTTACTAGGGGACACAGCAATTGCTCCTGCCTCCTGGGCATACATTTCACTGAACCACAGGTAAACAAAATGCTTTGTATTCTTTTGGGTAACTGATACTGATTAGCAAAAGATATTAATAGAAAGGAGAAAAGGAGGAGTATGGTAGTGACCCAGGGAATTTTCCAGGATGCCTCCTAATACTAATATGAATGAACAACTACAGCAATTCAACATGACAAGATCACAAGGGCTCAGATCCTTCAGCAATGAGGTTTGCATCACCGCACCAGGTAAACAACTTTTGGACACTGTGGTTATTGTTGAGACCAGGGGGAATATGGAAAGAAAAATACCAACTATTGCCTTCAACCAGTTGCACATATAAGGACTTTATGAGCCACCATTATTTTCTTCCTTTTTACCTATTCTCCTTCTCTTACTATGTTACAACATGTATTTATGGCAGTTAGCTTAATGATTTAATTTATATCAAATACAAATTGGGATTTTCTTGACTGATATAAAACAGTTTAAAAATTATTTTGAAGTGTATATAATGACTGTTGAGAAATTAACTTAATACATGACATCTGGATAAACATCTTTGAATCAATTAAAGTTACAAAGTGAACCTATCTTTAGATATAGTTAATCATTATCTATCCTTTACTTAACCAATTAGGGGGCACTTACTGGGCTTTGCCCCACATCTTAGTCATGCTGCTGTACTCTTTATTATCAATTATTATTGACACAATGTATCTAAAGAATAAATATGGAGAGTTTTGAGTGAAAATGAAATGAACTTTACGGCTAGGAACAAAATTTCCCTGTAAGTTATGTTTCATAATATAATATTTCCTTTCATATCTATTTCTCTTTGCCTACCAAAAACTTTGCTGAAATGATAAATTGAAATGCTCCTTTTCAGTGAAGAAATTAAGACTGAAAGATGGTTTTGGTCCCTCCCAAAGGATTCTCACAATAAGAAAACAGCTCTTGTAAGTATTTTGACTCCTATGAGGCTTAGGCTCCTTTTTGTTCCCATTTTCTTTCTTTCTTTTCTTCTTTTCTTTTTAAAATCTGGAGTCTCTGTGTTCCTCATGGACCTTGGCTCTGGAGCCTAGATATCTTAATAACTAATTTATGCTTCTTTCTTTCCCAGGAGGACTATCTCCCAGAAGGTGAGGGGAACCTCAATGCTGTAATTATTTGAAAAATGTGCATTGTTATGTCAAAACCAAAGCCATTATAAATAACTGCTGCTGATATTTTGGCAGATTATCAGAGATTCCAGATGATCCAGGGCCTCTACTTGGATATCTAAGACAATCTATTTTCCTTCTTAAAAGCGTACAAGCACCCAAGAACGCAGGAGAGAGAATATCCTGCAGATTGATTCCTCAGGTTCACTTTGCATAACTACAGAATATAATTCCTGGAAATATTTCAGAGTTAGCCCAGCATCATTTGGAAAATTCACTTGTTTCTCTTTTTACAAAGGACGATAACATTTTCCAATATCAACTACTAAAGGAAAGGAGAGTAGTTTATATAGAGCAATAAGGAAAATAACTTTATTTTCTCTATGGGAAGAATATGAAACTGGGATAATGAACACACCTTTGGAAATTTTTTTGGGGGGGAAGGGGTTCATTTTATCTTGACATAATGATTTTTCATTACTTGTAGTTGTAACATAGTCATTAATTAACTTTATGTTTACTCTTTCTAGAATTAATAACAAGACAAAAACATCAGAATTCTGCTGCTTCCTTTTACAGAATATGACAAATTACCCAACAATATAAGGTAAGAGTAAAATTTCAAACGTGAGTTTTTAACAAATAATAAATCACAACCTGACTACTTGTCTATTGGCTACCCTGGGAAAAACTCTCCCTTTTCCAGGCATAAATGGCTTCAGTCATAAACTTATTAACATTGGAATGAGTTTGATAGGAGTAAATCTCAAAAATTAAAATGATCTGTTTCCTTGCCCCTAGACAAGATTAAAGAAATATAAATAAAATATATCATTTTTCAAAAAAGATTTCACAACTACTTTAGTTTCTTTTCACTGCCTAAATAGCTTATACTTCCTCAGACCCTAAGTATGATCTTTTTAAAATCTTGCTCCTTTATAATTATTTGAATATTTAATTTTTGATGGAGTTGGCGCATAACTAAAAATGTATCAAGAAGACATCATGCCATTTTTCTGGAAGTCATCTTTTTTTAGGCAAAATATTACATTTCTCTCAGATTTCTTTATCAAAGGTGATAGATATCACACAGTTATTAAGAGCATGGATTCTGGAGCCAGGTTTCTTGGCTTCAAATTCCAATTCTGACCCTAGTATGTGGCTTTCAACATATATTATTTCTTGGTACCTCATTTTCCTTACTGTAAACTGGGGACTATAATAGTACTCAGCTCATATTATTGTTGTATGTATTAAATGAGCTACTATGAAAGCATTTAGAAAAGTAGCCTATAAAAGGTGCCACATAATGTTTGCTATTATTATTGTTGTCTAAGCAGAGTCATGCATATAAAGCCCTGAGGGGAGAGAAAGAGGGACCATGAGCTCAAAATCTTGTTTGAGCTGTCTAGTAAATGAACTAATGATGGCTGTGAAGGTTATATCCAGGGTAAATAAGAATTCAATCAACAATTTCTTCATATGTATCTTTTGTTTAGTATCCATTTCTAAAGAAATTCTTCTGTCTAGTCAGTGTAAGGCTTTTTCTTTAAAAACTATGAGCTGTCAGTTGAGGAAATGCAGGGAAATTGTATTTATGAAAGGGGTTTTGAGGCTCATCTGGAGAAATAGCATGCAAGTGCTAATAATTTTTGTGCTTGGCTGTGCACAACTTTTTCTTTGTAAGTATATAACTTACATCGGAATCGAAAGTTTCCATTACCCACAAAAAGTAATTGCACCTTTTAAGTAGTCTTAAAATTCAGTCACTTTCTTTGTATCTGCTGGTACTTAAGCCCTCCAAGCTAAGTTTTCCTAAACTAGACAGCTGAAGCCCCTAATATCTCTAAACCCAGACACCAAAATTGCTTAAAAATGTCATTTATTGAAATATTTGTGCTCTCTCCCAATCACCGTTTCATGACATTAAATTTATTGCATAAATCACAAATTGGAAATATATACAGAAGTGATACTTGCAAATGTGAAAGGTATTTGGATGAAAAGGCATGGCATTAGACTCAGAGGAAAAAGCTCTAATTCCACCACTTGTATGAATTAGGACATAAAACTAACCTTTTGGTTCCTCATCCGTTGCAGTTGGCTTAAATTTAAGTCACTGCAATTTTTAAGGTTAAAATAAATAATGATTTTAGAATAGCTTTGTGAATACTAATACTGTAAGAGATTATTTGTAGCTAGGATGAAAGCCAAGAGTTAATTTGTTTATTTTGCCTTGTGCCTCTCAGCAGGTTTCTGGCATGGCTGACAGGGGAACAAGCAATCGCTCAGAAGTGATTGACTTCATCCTTGTAGGCTTCAGGGTCCGCCCAGAGCTCCACATTCTCCTCTTCCTGCTATTTCTGCTTGTCTATGCCATGATCCTTCTAGGGAATGTTGGCATGATGGTCATCATTATGACCGATCCCCGGCTGAACACACCAATGTATTTCTTCCTGGGCAACCTCTCCTTCATTGATCTCTTCTGTTCATCTGTTATTGTACCCAAGGCGATGATCAACTTCTGGTCTGAGAGCAAGTCCATCTCCTTCGCAGGCTGTGTGACCCAGCTCTTTCTCTTTGCCCTCTTCATTGTGACTGAGGGATTTCTCCTGGCAGCCATGGCTTATGACCGCTTCATTGCCATCTGCAGCCCACTCCTCTACTCTGTCCACATGTCAACACGTCTCTGTGCTCAGTTGGTGGTTGGTTCCTATTTTTGTGGCTGCATCAGCTCAATTCTTCAGACCAGCATGACATTTACTTTATCCTTTTGTGCTTCTCGGGCCATTGACCACTTTTACTGTGATACTCGCCCACTTGAGAGACTATCTTGTTCTGACCTTTTCATCCATAAAATGGTTTCTTTCTCCTTATCTGGCATCATTATCTTGCCTACCATCATAGTTATTATTGTTTCTTATTTGTATATCGTGTCCACAGTTCTAAAGATACCCTCCACTGAGGGACGTAAGAAAGCCTTCTCCACCTGCAGCTCTCACCTGGGAGTCGTGGGTGTACTGTATGGTGCTGTATTTTTTATGTATCTCACTCCTGACAGATATCCTGAGCTGAGTAAAGTGGCCTCATTATGTTACACCCTAGTCACTCCCATGTTGAATCCTTTGATTTACTCTTTGAGAAACAAAGATGTCAAAGAGGCTCTAAACAAACTTTTGGAGAAGAAAAGTACTGTTCTGTGATTATTCTTTCTCTTCCACTAATGATGTTGTGGCTGTTTATTTTGTACTCCTGGTCATCAATGAAATTTATTCTCCCGAGTATCATAAAAATATTATTGAAAGCTTTTTAAGGTAATGTATCCTTCCCATATATTACTTTGTTTTTCCATCTGAGACATTGTCAATCCTAAATGTCCTGGATATTGGAGATGTTCTGGACATTAGAGAAGCATTTTTCAAGGTGAATTTTCACACTGATCTCAAATAACATTTTATTTCACGGAATTGATTTCTATTTATTTTTATGGCATACTGCTGAACACCATTTTTATATATTATTATAGCATTTAAGCAATTATTTTGTCTGATGTTAGTCTCTGGAATTGCTCCTTTGCTTGCACATTTTGGTCATTGACAAAAGTGTTCAACTTATTTTTTAAAGTAAAATATTTCTCAATTTTATTACTAGTTTCTCTAGCATATTAAATGGCGTTGACCTGAAACAAAAAGACTGCCAAATATTTCTCTAGCAAAGGTGGGTTTATTTGGGATCAGCAGAGAATTGCAATTTGTAGTCTGTAATCATGGTGAGCCACACACAAGTCCCTGCACGTCAAGGGAAGGAAAACAGATTTATAGAGGGAAGAGGAAGTTGGGAAGGCTAAAGAGAACAGAATCCCTGGCTTTTCATTGGCTGAGTCTTTGCCAGGGAAGAAGAGGAATCTTCTTCTTGTGTAGCCCTTCCAAAGGAATAGATTAAAGGATGAAAAACGCAGCATCATTTTAGAGAAGAAAAGCCCTGTTCCTGAAAGAATGGGTTGAAGACTAGCCACCTTAGGAGAAGCAGCCCCCGTTCTGCAGGGAATAGGCTGAAGGCTAGTCACTTTCAGTGGAACAGTCTGATCTCAAATCTTACCAAAGTGCCAAACGAGTACTAACCTAAAGAACAACGCCTTAACCAGAAAGACAAAACCTTTAAATAGATCCCAGATAAAGCCTGGAGATCTTCAAATGCAAAGAGGGTGCAAGCTCAGATCCAGGAGAAAGCCACACCTTCAAACTCCAGGGTAGGTGAGAAAAACAGTAAGCAACAATGGGCTCAAATGAGGGTACTGCACCTGTTTGCTCACCAGTCCCAGAACTGTCGGGAGTCTTCTCTGGTCCCTGTATGGGCCACTGAAATGTTCCCCTGAAACAAACAGACTGCCAGGTATTTCTCCAGCAAACATGGGTTTACTGGGGAGCAGCAGAGAACCGCAATTCAGGGTCTGCAACCATGGCAAGACACATGTAAGTCCCTGAATGGCAAGGGAAGGAGAACTCTTTTAAAGAAGGAAAAAGAAAGATTGGGTGCTATAGTGAACAAAGGGTCCCTGGCTTTTCATTGGCTGGGTCCTTGACAGGAAGGAAGAGGAGTCTCTGTCCTTCCTGCTGGGCTCTGTTTTTGTTGTTGGGCGTGAGAGCTCCCCTCTCTCTGAGCTTCCAACTCTATTTAACTGAGGTTTCTGTTGACTCATTTTTTTACAATCATTGTTGAATTTTCACTATTTTATACATGTTCTATCAAGAAGAAGTAATAAGAAGAAACAAACAATAAATAATCTTCATTATAGGCATTAACTTGGGAAATTGTATATTGAGTGTGTCTGAGGCCCTGCTTGTTGCTGGATCCTAATATAAAGAACCAAAGTGGGGGACAGAGATATACAAACATTTTTGAGCAATCATTCCCTCAAATGGATCTTCATAATTCTTTCCTATATTAATTATTTAAGGAATATTTAATAAAAGTATAGAAGTCAGGCATTCATCAAAATAGACTGTGACCCAAAATTTACTATGTCTCTGTATCTTCACTTATTCGATTAATTTTATTTACTCTCTGTGTAATATGTTCTGGTCTTGTGGTAGGCTCAGGTATAAATAACCTTATTCTTTAGGGAATCTACGATTTAATGTGGGAATCAGATCCTTGGACAGACAATTAAAATCCGGAGATTTTATTTTATTGTTTATTGTATGCGAACAATAAACATAGAGATTGCAAGGTGGGGTGCCTGAGAGTGGGTGTTGGTGATCAGGGAAAGTCTTCTTAGGGTTATATGGAAAATATATTTAAAGGACATAAGATTGGAGTCAGGGAAACTGCTGTATCACTTTATATTATTGATGGGGCTTGAAGTATGCCAATGTAAATTTTAAAAGGCTTATTTAAAAATGACAGGTGAAATACACAGAACATAATAACTGATTAGTATGAGGGGAATGTACCAAAGGAGGTGTGTCTCATCTTTTTTAACTTGAATGATGTGTGTGGTGATGGTACAAACACATAAAAAGTAAAGGAGCTCTTAGCAAACTACAAATAGAAGGGAATTTCCTTAACTTGAAAAGTAACATCTACCAAAAACCTAGAGCTAAGATCATATTTAACGGTGAGAAACCAGAAGCTTTCTTGCTAAGATTAGGAACAAGGCAAGGAAGTCCCCACTACAAAACTTTTTCAACATCCAGCTGTAAGTCTTAGCTAATGAAATAGACAAGAAAAGGAAAGTGTTATGGGCTGAATTATGTTTTGCAAAACTCATATTTTGAAGCCCTAACCCCAGTACTGTAGTATATGACTATAGAGTTGAACCTTGAACAACACAGGTTTAAACTATGCAGATCCACTTATGCACGAATTTTTTGTTCAATAAATGTATTAGAAATTTGTTTGATATTTGCAACAAAAAACTTGCAGACAAACTATGTAGCCTAGAAATATTGAAAAAATTAAGAAAAAGTTAGGTATGTCATGAATACATAAAATGTATGTAGATACTACTCTATTTTATCATTTACTACCATAAAATATACACAAATCTATTATAAAAAGTTAAAATTTATCAAAACTGAGGCACACACTTACAGACCATACTTGGCACCATTCTCAGTTGAGAGAAATATAAAAAACATAAAGATGCAGTATTAAATCATAACTACAGGAAATTGGTTGTAGTACATACTGTACTACTGTAATAATTTTGTAGCCACCTCCTGTTGCTGTTGTGTTGAGCTCAAATGCTGTGAGTATCCACTTAAAAACACCATGTGATACTAATCATCTCCGCGTGAGCAGTTAGTCTCTCCAGTGAACTGGGTACCACAATAAAAAGTGATCTTTCCCAGTTCTCATGTATTTTTCATCATGTTTAGTGCAATACCTTGAATAACTTAAATAACACCATGGGACTCCTACGAAATGCCACTAGTGATGCCAGAAGTGCTCCTAAGAAGCAGAGAATAGTCATGACGTTACAAGAAAAAGTTGAATTGCTTGGTATGTACTGAAGATTGAGGTCTGTAGCTATGACTGCCTGCCATTTTAAGATGAATGAATCCAGTGTAAGGACTACTATAAAAAAAGAAAAAGAAATTTGTGAAGCTGTTGCAGTAGCTATGCCAGCAGGCATGAAAACCTTGCACTTTTGTGAAATACTTTATCTCGTATTAAAAATGCAGCTTTTATTGGGTGTAGGATTGCTATAAGAAAGCCATATCTTATAGACTCTGATATGATTTGAGAAAAAGTGAAGTCATTACACAACAACTTAAAGCAAAAGGAAGGTGGATGATCTAAAACTGGAGAATTTGATGCCAGCAAAGGATGGTTTGATAATTTTAGAAAGAGGTTTGGCTTAAAAAGTGTCAAGATAACAGGGGAAGCAGCTTCTGCTGACCAAGAGGCAGCAGATGAGTTCCCAAATGCCATTAAGAAAATCACTGAGGAGAGGATGTTTGCCTGAACCAGTTTTTAAAGCAGATAAAAGTGCCTTATTCTGGGGAAAAAATGCCGCAAAGGATATTTATTAGTAAGGAAGAGAAGCAAGCACCAGGATTTAAGGCAGGAATGGATAGGCTCACCCTACTGTTTTGTGCAAATGCATTCAGGTTTATGATCAGGACTGTCCTTAGCTATAAAACTACTCACCCCCAAGTCTTAAAGGGAAGAGATAAACTCTAGCTGCCAATCTTTTGGTTGTACAGCAAGAATGACTAGACAAGTACCCTCTTTTTTTCTGGACTGGTTCAGTTGATGCTTTGTCCCTAAAGTCAGGAAGTACCTTGCCAGTAAGGGTCTGCCTTAAACTTTTTTTTTTTTTATATTGGACAGTGTCCCTGGCCACCCAGAACCCCATGAGTTAAACACCAAAGGTATCTACTTGCTCCCTGAACACAACATCTCTAATTCAGCCCCCTGATTAGGGGGCATATGGATCTTTAAAGGCTCATTATATGTGATACCCTATGGAACGGATTGTCAATGCTATGGAAGAGAATGTCGACAGACAGAGCATTATGAAAGTCTGAAAGGATTACACCATTGAAGATGCCATCATTGTTATAGAAAAAGCTGTGAAAGCCATCAAGCCTGAAATAGTAAACTCCTGCTGGAGAAAACTCTGTCCAGATGTCATGCATGACTTCACGTGATTTACAACAGAGCCAACCAAAAAAATCATGAAAGATATTGAGGATATGGAAGAAAAGGTGGTGAGGTGGGTAAAGTGTTTCAAGATATGGATCTTGTAGAGAATGGACTTGAGGACACGGGGAGAGGGAAGGGTAAGCTGCGACAAAGTGAGAAAGTGGCATGGACATATATACACTACCAAATGTAAAATAGATAGCTAGTGGGAAGCAGCCGCATAGCTCAGGGAGATCAGCTCAGTGCTTTGTGACCACCTAGAGAGGTGGAATAGGGAGGGTGGGAGGGAGATGCAAGAGGGAGGGGATATGGGGATATGTGTATATGTATAGCTGATTCACTTAGTTATACAGCAGAAACTAACACAACATTGTAAAGCAATTATACTCCAATAAAGATGTTTAAAAAATAATAAATAAATAAACATGGGAAACACACATTAAAAAAAAAGATATGGATCTTGGAGAAATTCAAGAGCTAATAATTGAAAGAGAAAAGCCATATGATCATCTCAATAGATGCAGAGAAAGCTTTCAACAAAACTCAACCCCCATTTATGATAAAAACCCTCCAGAAAGCAGGCATAGAGGGAACTTTCCTCAACATAATAAAGGTCATATATGACAAACCTACAACCAACATCATCCTCAATGCTGAAAAACTGAAACCATATCCACTAAGAGCAGGAACAAGACAAGGTTGCCCACTCTTACCACTATTATTCAACATAGTTTTGGACGTTTTAGCCATAGCAATCAGAGAAGAAAAAGAAATAAAAGGAATCCAAATTGGAAAAGAAGAAGTAAAGCTGTCACTGTTTGCAGATGACATGATACTATACATAGAGAATCCTAAAGATGCTACCAGAAAACTACTAGAAGTGATCAATGAATTTGGTAAAGTAGCAGGATACAAAATTAATGCACAGAAATCTCTTGCATTCCTATACACTAATGATGAAAAATCTGAAAGTGAAATTAAGAAAACACTCTCATTTACCATTGCAACAAAAAGAATAAAATATCTAGGAATAAACCTACCTAAGGAGACAAAAGACCTGTAGGCAGAAAATTGTAAGACACTGATGAAATAAATTAAAGATGATACAAATAGATGGAGAAATATACCATGCTCTTGGATTGGAAGAATCAACATTGTGAAAATGACTCTACTACCCAAAGCAATCTACAGATTCAATGCAACCCCTATCAAACTACCACTGGCATTTTTCACAGAACTAGAACAAAAAATTTCACAATTTGTATGGAAACACAAAAGACCCCGAATAGCCAAAGCAATCTTGAGAAAGGAAAAAGGAGCTGGAGGAATCAGGCTCCCTGACTTCAGACTCTACTACAAAGCTACAGTAATCAAGGAAGTATGGTACTGGCACAAAAACAGAAATATAGATCAATGGAACAGGCGAGAAAGCCCAGAGATAAACCCACGCACATATGGTCACCTTATTTTTGATAAAGGAGGCAGGAATATACAGTGGAGAAAAGACAGCCTCTTCAATAAATGGTGCAGGGAAAACAGGACCACTACATGTAAAAGAGTGTAATTAGAACACTCTCTAACACCATACACAAAAATAAACTCAAAATGGATTAAAGACCTAAATGTAAGGCCGGACACCATCAAAGTCTTAGAGGAAATCATAGGCAGAACACTCTATGACATAAATCACAACAAGATCCTTTTTGACCCACCTCCTAGAGAAATGGAAATAAAAACAAAAATAAACAAATGGGACCTAATGAAACTTCAAAGCTTTTGCACAGCAAAGGAAACCATAAACAAGACGAAAAGACAACCCTCAGAATGGGAGAAAATATTTGCAAATGAAGCAACTGACAAAGGATTAATCTCCAAAACATACAAGCAACTCATGCAGCTCAATATTAAAAAAACAAACAACCCAATCCAAAAATGGGCAGAAGACCTAAATAGACATTTCTCCAAAGAAGATATACAGATTGCCAACAAACACATGAAAGGATGCTCAACATCACTAATCATTAGAGAAATGCAAATCAAAACTACAATGAGATATCATCTCACACCGATCAGAATGGCCATCATCAAAAAATCTACAAACATTAAATGCTGGACAGGGTGTGGAGAAAAGGGAACCCTCTTGCACTGTTGGTGGGAATGTAAATTGATACAGCCACTATGGAGAACAGTATGGAGGTTCCTTAAAAAACTAAAACTAGAACTACCATATGACCCAGCAATCCCACTACTGGGCATATACCCTGAGAAAACCATAATTCAAAAAGAGTCATGTACCACAATGTTCATTGCAGCTCTATTTACAATAGCCAGGACATAGCAGCGACCTAAGTGTCCATCAACAGATGAATGGATAAAGAAGATGTGGCACATATATACAATGGAATATTACTCAGCCATAAAAAGGAACGAAACTGAGTTATTTGTAGTGAGGTGGATGGACCTAGAGACTGTCATACAGAGTGAAGTAAGTCAGAAAGAGAAAAACAAATACCGTATGCCAAGACATATATATGGAATCTAAAAAAAAAGAAAGAAAAAAAAAAACAATGGTCAGAAGAACCTAGGGGCAAGATGGGAATAAAGATGCAGACCTATTAGAGAATGGACTTGAGGATATGGGGAGGGGGAAGGGTAAGCTGGGACAAAGTGAGAGGTGGCATGGACATATATACACTACCAAACATAAAATAGATAGCTAGTGGGAAGCAGCTGCATAGCACAGAGAGATCAGCTCAGTGCTTTGTGACCACCTAGAGGGGTGGGGTAGGGAGGGTGGGAGGGAGGGAGATGCAAGAGGGAAGAGATATGGGGACATATGTATATGTATAACTGATTCACTTTTTTATAAAGCAGAACTAACACACCATTGTAAACCAATTATACTCCAATAAAGATGTTAAAAAAAAAAAAGAGCTAATAAACACCACAACAGAGGAGTTAACAGAAGATGATTTGACGGAGATGAGTGCTTCTGAACCAGTGCCAGATGATGAGGATGAAGATGTAGAAGAAACAGCGCCAGAAGACAAATTGACATTAGACAATCTGGCAGAAGGGCTCCAATTATTTAAGACTGCTTTTGACTTCTTTTAGGACATAAACCTTTCTATTATACAGGAACTGAAACTAAAGCAAAAGATGGAGGAAGGATTGCTACTGTATAGAAACATTTTTAGAGAAATAAAAAAGCAAAACTGTCAAACGGAAATTATGATTTCTGTAAAACTACACTGAGGGTGCCTGCCTCTCTTGCCCCCTCTTCCACCTCTCCACGTCTTCCACCTCTGCCACCCTGAGACAGCAACACCAACTCCTCCTCTTCCTCCTCTTCCTCAGCCCACCCAACGTGAAGACAAAAGGGATGAAGGCCTTTATGATAATCC
>NC_080074.1:61002710-61136092 GCF_949987535.1 Balaenoptera acutorostrata | reverse complement strand
CATCCTACACCCTCCTCCCCCAACCCGTTCCCCTCTGGTAACCACTATCTGTTCTCTGTATCTTCATGTTTCTTTTTGTTTTGTTGATTTGTGGCATCATCTTTTTTACAAGACTTAGCGATGTTGTAGAGTTTCTATATTTGAGAGCCACGAGTTTTTCTGTAAACATATTATTATACATTTCATGTATTAGTTGCTATTGTGACAAAAATCTTCATTAGCTTTTGTTTCCTAATGGATAATTCGACCACTAAGAACTTTAAAAATTACTGTGTATTTATTTTATATGAGCTCAACTTGCTAAACTTTCATTCAATACTTAGAATTTTTAAATTAAATATGGATTTGAGGCCTGCCTAGAAAAAGAGTCAAGTTTTGAAAACTTTCCATCAGCACTTTCTCAGAGTTGATATTAATGAAAAATACTTTCTATATATGTTAGGTACTGTATAAAGTACACATGTATTTCTTTACTCCTCAAGTCAGACTTATGGTGAAGGCAACATTATATATATTAAATGTATAATTTGTATTAATATGTCTTATGAGTATAGAAATTGTGTCTTAGAAGAGTTAAGTAATATGCTTGACATCACATTGCCAGTAACTACCAAGGCCAGGGCTGGACCCTGAACTTTCTGACTCCAAAGCCCACAGAGGTAAAGATTATGTGGCAGTGGCTCAGAGATCGTTTTTGGGGTTTTTTTTGTTTTGTTTTGTTTTGTTTTTGCACACACACACACTGTATTTTATTTTTACAAGAGATAAATAAACTGACACCAAGCATTGTAAATGGATGACCACAACAAAAGCAACAATGATTGCAATTACCAAACATGAAACACACTCATACTATGTCATAATATTGACATTCAGTCCATCAGAGACAGTTTTGTCCTCTATAGGTTTTCATGTTGTAAAAGTATTTGTTAACTAAAATGTATTAATAATTTTATTCACATCTCATTAACATTTACTTTCTTGATATATCATAAACTGAATGTGTTAAAGTATTGCTTGGGTTATTTTGGTCATTCTGTCCATTGCAATAATTTTTGCTTTATTGTATTATATAATATATGCCATTTAGTTACATATTTTATTAATATAAATTCATTTTTTGTCATATTTATAATTGCATTAGCCTGAATTCTACTTTATTTAGTATCGATATGGCACTAGACTTATTTTAAAAATCTTATCCGGTATATATTATTAAAACATTAATTTAAAAATTTTTATATAGCTTTTTATAGCTGTGACTTTTTAAATCGCATCAATGGAGATTCAAACATATGCATATCAGAAAGAACAATTACCATAAATTAAAATACGAATGCAAGAAGAAATATTTTGTTAAAAATATGGTAAGCATTTGATGAAACTATTTGTAGACATGATTGAATACACAATCATGTCTACAAATATGATTGAATCATAGGGTATTTCTCAACTTTAGAAGATAACAACAAGTCATCTCCAAACAGGTTCTGGCAAATTATATTCCCATCATCAGCATATAAAATGCCACATTGATTCTCATCTTTGTCAAGAGCTGGTAGCAATCACATTAAAAATTTTTTTACACAATCATGGGTCATGATGTCTCATTGTATACTTACTTCACATTTCCCTGATTTTACTGAAGGTGACAGAATATGCCAACCCCAAACATGACACATTGTCATAAGGATTATTTTGACCTAAAGGTACTTTAACAAAATGAGCAGGTGCAAGAGGGTCTCTGAGTCTCCTCTTTTTCTTCCTGGAAGCAGGAGATAGAACTCTCATGACACTCTTATCACCCAGGATGGAGAACTGAGACTGAGAGAATTCTGTACAACACAGACCTTGTTAAAATAATTCTTAACTTGTTTTAGCCTCCCCACTTAGTTTAGTTACTTTTCCACAATTGACTCTATTTGTTCAACTTAGTATAAAGCGTTTAGGATTTGCCACTTCTTTGGGTCTTCATGCCTTTATAAGTGCTCCTGTGTCACGTTAGACATATTAAATAAATTTGTATGCTTTTCTCCTATTAATCTGTCTCATGTCAATTTAATTATCAGGCACTGGCAAAACCCTAAAAGACAGAGGTAAAATTTTGCCTCCTCTACATTATCAAGTGTGTTTTATGCCTTTTTTGAGTTGATACAATGATTTTTCCCCCTGTTTTCTATGAGTGTGGTGAACTACATTAGTTGATTTTCTAATATGAAACCGACTTTGCATTCCTGGGATATAATCAACTTCGTCATAATATTTTATGCTCTTTATATACTGCTGAATCAATTTCCTAATGCTTTAAATTCTACTTTAATATGATAGAAGGAGTTCCAAAATATTTTTTTCCCTAAAAGTAAGTACCTAATTATTGTGAAGTCAATGATATGATCCAGGCAAGGACGTGCAGAACGGCTCAGGATTCCTGGAGGGTTCTTGCTACAGAAGCAAACATTTCATGCAGCTGCAGTTTGCCGCCATCTGGTGGCTACTGTCAACTCTGACTAAATCTAAGGCAAAGATTCCAGGTACTGTGATAGAATGGAACTTCCAAAACGGTTAAGAATCCCAATTATTTCCTAGTTACTTGGTTTCCATCCCCATCATATAGTCCTGAGGCGGGGAGGTTGGCTGGAAATAACTAGCAATGTGCAAAGCCCCCAACACCTCCCTGTCTCCCAAGATAAAGTTGCCTCTGGCATTGTCAGTCCTGTTTTTCCTCCCCTCCTTCAGTTCTTGCCCTCATCAAAATGAGTCCTGTAAGATCTCATCCCTGTTTCAAAAAAGGGATGAACAGAATGTATATCTCAGAAATAACTAAATTTCCTTGTCAATTGCATTATTATGAATTTTCTTTAAATCTTTAACCGTGGTTATTTTTAAGTCTTTTGTCATTTACAGACAGTTCTGGGTGTACTTTGATGCTTTTGCAAAAATGTTCCTATAAAAGGGTTTCATCTTCAAGGAATTAATGGAAAAGACTCTGACAAGTACAGGTTTCTGGTAACTGACTATACTGCTGAACTGAATGAATAAGCATTTTCAGAACTCTAATGGAAAACTGATGAATTCATAAAACTGCTAACAAAAGATCAAGATGAAAAAAAAAATTAATTACATGGGACTGAGTGAACTGATGAGGATGATTATAATTTTTGTAATTTTCTGTTTGCATTAAAAAAAAATCCCACAAGGACTCAGAGGCAAAAAATATACAAGTCAATTATCACTGCAAAGTAAAGGAGCTGTTACAGTGGAGGATTAATGGACTGAATGTCAATATTATGACAGTATGAGTGTGTTTCGTGTTTGGTAATTGCAATCATTGTTGCTTTTGTTGTGGTCATCCATTTACAATGCTTGGTGTCAGTTTATTTATCTCTTGTAAAAATAAAATACAGGTGTGTGTGTGTGTGAAAAAAAAATCTATAAATATCTGGGCATCACACAAAAAGACAAATGAAATATATCAAAATAGAAACTAAACAGTTCTTTCTGGGTGGTAGGACTAGGTATAAGGTTTTCCTCCTTTCAGTTTATCTATGTTTGTATACATTATCCAAATGATCTGTAATAAGGATGTTTACCTCTTATATTGAAAAAATTTTTGGTCGTTGAAAATGTAAACATGTAAGGAAAAGAAAAAAAAAAGAAAATAGAAAATATTTGCCAATTATATTATATCTGAATTTGTCCTGAGATACATTTTCAAAGGGTTTTATTGAATTTTATTTAGAATTATTGTGTATATGTTCATCATCAAGACAAAGCACTATTTGGTTTCCTCATACTAATCATGGCACATTTTGGACTCAAGCTTGTCTTAACATCATTAAAAGATGGGGAATTTTTTTCTCCTTTTTTTATTCTGAAAAAAAGATCTTATAACATTGAAATTGTTCCCTCTTTCAAGGTTTGCAAGAACTGACAGGAGTTGCCATATGACAAAGTGTTTTTTTAATGAAAAGAATTTTGACTTATGATTCAATTGTTTTAGTAGTTACCAAAAGGAGTGATGATCAAAATATTTAACAGCTTATTCAGTAAGCATTATGTAAAATATAATATATATATTATATATATAAAGATAAAGCAAATAAAGGTTGCTGTTTTAAGTTGACAGCAACTTAAGCTTGAATGCACTCTAAATAAATTTTCATTCACCTCACGTGTTGTTTTTGATGTTGTATTTTACATCTTTTTATTTTGCGTATACCTCAACTAATTATTGTAGTTACTGTTCATTTTACTATGTTTGTCTTTTAATCTTCATAGTAGCTTCACAAGTGGTTAAACCACTACTTTTACTATATATTTGCCTTTACCAGTGAGATTTTTACTTTCAAATGTCTCCTTTTTACTAAATAGTACTTTTTCTTTTCAGTTTAAAGGAGTCCCTTTATTTATTTTTTATTCTTTTTCATATTCTTTTCCATTATATTATAGAATATTAAATATAGATCCTTGCGTTTTTCTTCTTTTTTAAAAAATTAATTAATTTATTATTTATTTTTGGCTGTGTTGGGTCTTCGTTGCTGCACACAGGCTTTTTCTAGTTGTGGCGAGTGGGGGCTACTCTTTCTTATGGTGCGCGGGCTTCTCATTGTGGTATCTTCTCTATGTTGCGGAACATGGGCTGTAGGCGCACGGGCTTCAGTAGTTATGGCAGACGGGCTCAGTAGTTGTAGCTCGCAGGCTCTAGAGTGCAGGCTCAGTAGTTGTGGCACACCGGCTTAGTTGCTCCACGGCATGTGGGATCTTCCCGGACCAGGGATCAAACCCGTGTCCCCTGAACTGGCAGGCAGGTTCTTAACCACTGCACCACCAAGGAAGGCCAGATCCTTGTGTTTCAAAGTAGGACCTTGTTGTTTATCTATTCTATATATAACTGTTTGCATCTGCTAATCCCGAACTCCCCATCCATACCTCCTTCCCACTCCCTCCACCTTGGCAACCACAAGTCTGTCCTCTAAGTCTGTGAGTCTGTTTCTGTTTCATAGATAAGTTCATTTGAGTCACATTTTAGATTCCACACATAAGTGATATCATAAGGTATTTGTCTTTCTCTTTCTGACTTCACTCAGTATAATAATCTCTAGACCCATCCATGTTGCTGCAAACGACATCATTTCATTTTTTTATGCTGAGTAATATTCCATTGTACATATGTACCACATCTTCTTTCCATTTGTCTGTCGATGGACGTTTAGGTTGTTTCCATGTCTTGCTTACTGCAAATAGTGCTGCAGTGAACATAGGGGCAGATGTATCTTTTTGAATTAGAGTTTTCTCCGGATATATGCCCAGGAGTGGGATTACTGGATCACATGGCAACTCTATGTTAGTTTTTTGATGAACCTCCATACTGTTTTCCACAGTGGCTGCACCAATGTACATTCCCATCAGCAGTGTAGGAGGGTTCTCTTTCTTCCATACCCTTTCCAGCGTTTGTTATTTGTAGACTTTTTAATGATGGCCATTCTGACTGGTGTGAAGTGGCGCCTCATTGTAGTTTTGACTTGCATTTCTCTAATAATTAGCAGTGATGAGCATCTTTTCATGTGCCTATTGGCCATCTGTATGTCTTCTTTGGAGATATGTCTGTTTACGTTGTCTGCCCATTCTTTGATTGGGTTTTTGTGGTTGTTGCTGTTATTGAGTTGTAAGAGCTGTTTGTATATTTTGGAAATTAAGCTAAAAGAGTCACTTTAACACTTCTTGTAGGTCCAGTTTAGTGGTGATGAATTCCTTTAACTTTTGCTGGTCTGGAAAACTCTTAATCTCTCCTTTAATTCTGTATGATAACCTTACCAGGTAGATTATTCTTGGTTGGAATTTTTTTCCTCTCAGTCCTCTGTGTATGTCATGCCATTCTCTTCTGTCCTGAAAAGTTTCTGCTGAAGAAATCAGTTGATCATCTTACGGGGGCACCCTTGTATGTAACAAGTTGCTTTTTGCTTGCTACTTTTAAGATTCCCTCTTTATCTTTAGTTTTTGACATTTTAATTTTAATGTGTTTGGTGTGGATCTCTTTGCATTTATCTTTCCCGGCACTCTGTGCTTCCTGCACCTGGATGTCTGTTTTTTTCTCCAGGTTAGGGAAATTTTCAGCCATTATTTCTTCAAATAGTTTTATTCCCCTTTCTCTCATTCTTTTCCTTCTGGGACCCCTAGAATGTGTATGTTATTCTGCTTGATGCTGTTCCATATGTCCCTTAAGCTATCTTCACTTTTTTTAATTCTTTTTTATGGTTTTTGTTTGTTTGTATTTGCTGCTTCTTTGGATGATTTTTTTCTGCCCTGTCTTCCAGGTGATGAAATAAAATTTATATTTAAAGGCAGGACAAGAAAAATTAAACATAAAATTTTCTCTCTGTAACTATTTGGCCTCCTCCCTCCCTCCCTAATGTGCAGTGTGTATCTGCATTACACATTAAGCAGAGCTCCTAAAGATGGGAATGCCTGCTTGACCATAAAGATCATCTTCTTCTTTTTTTCTGATGCTAGCAGTGCAACTTCTTAAAAGAACAGAGTTCTTTGCCAACTCTGTAGGGGTCATAGTGACTTTCTGTTTGCCTTGCACATGCTTACCTGGACTATGTATCTTTGGTGAACTTTATGTAAATATCTATATCTCATTTGATGTGCTTTTAACTTCTAACAGGTGGAACAGTTCTCAGAGCTTTCTAAGAGGCTGTCTCCCAGATTTTAATCCTCAGTTTGGCTTGAATAAATATTCCTTTCTTCTTCATAACTTGATTGTTAATTGAATTTTCATTGACACAGGTCACTGATTCTAGTTGCTACTTATCTAGTGTGCCTCTGAATCCCTCCAGAGTGTTTTTCAGTTTAGCTATTGTATTCTTCAGTTCTGTGACCACTGTTTGGTACTTTCTTATATTTTTTGTCTCTTTGTTGAAGTTCTCACTGTGTTCATCCTTTCTTCTCCTGAGGTCTCTCAGTATCTTTATGACCATTACTTTGAACTCTTTATCAGGTAGATTACTTATCTCTGTTCATTAAGGTCTTTTTTTTTCTGAGGTTTTATCTTGTTCTTTAATTTGGAACATATTCTTCTATCTCCTCATTTTGCTCCACTCTTTGTGTTTTTTTCTGTGTATCAGGTGAAGCAGCTATCTCTCCCAGTCTTGAAGGAGTGGCCTTGTGTAGGAGATGATGTTCGGGGTCTAGAAGTCCCATCCCCCGAGGCCACCAGAGCCAAGGGGCATCCCTTGTGTGGACTGTGTGTGACAACCACCTGTGATGGGGCCCTGACTGCAGTGTAGGGGTAAGTGGGGAGCAGGGAGCTCGCCCGACTGGCTGTAGCAGGGCTACGACTGCAAAGGAGTCTTTGAGGTTTGTCTGAACCCCAGAAGGGTCTTGCTTAGCTGCCTCCTTCCTTGATTCTTTCTGATAACCTTCTAGTTGGTCCGCAGTTAGCTTTTTGCTCTCATGGAGCCACCAGCCTCCTCTTAATTGTTTATCACCAAATATTTATTAAGTTTTGGAGTTCACTTAAGCTTGAAATTTCCCACACATTTTTTCCAAATGAAGTCAGTTCACTTGGAGAAAGCTGTGGAGGCCTCTGTTACTATGGTACACCTTTCATTCTAGGTAAAACCTGTGTTCACCTGTTCTGGAACTGGAGCAGGAACAGTGGACCAGTTCACTCAGAATGACACCTCTGCTTTAGGAGCCAGTATCGGAGTGAGGCCAGTAGCCTATGGTCTTCTGAGCATAGAGCTTCTGTCCTTTGAGGGAACTGCAGCAGATGCAATTGGGGCCCAGTATTCTTGGCCTGGCATGCTTAGGGTAGAGCTTTTACCCTATGAATGGGGGCTGGGTAGAGATCACCAGACGTTTTAGTTACTCTTGCCCTGAATAGAGTTTCTTCAAATATGGAGCTGGAGGGGATAAGAAATGTTTGCAGCTGCCACTCTCAAGGGGATATGGTAGCCTTTGTTTGGGATCTAGGGGCAGAGGGATCTCTATGTTCCTGCCTGCACTTGCCTGAGTACACTTTGTCCTATGCTGGGGTGAGACAGGGCAGGGAGGGAGTGGGTCCTGGCTCAACTGTCATAGATTCTCGCTATTCTTCCTGAGATTTAGTAAATTTTATTGCATTAATATTTCTTGGTTTATTGTTTATTTCCAGATGTTTCCCTGGTAGTCTCTTCAAAAGTCAAACGTATATTTATTATAAGAATTAAGCATCTCAATCTTCAACATTACCAAAGATAAAGGAAAACAAGTCTAGGCAAATACATATGAACATTCATACCAGCTTTATTTACAATATCTAAAAACTGAACACACATCAATTGCCCATTTATTTAAGAGCGCATAAACAAAATTTGGTATATGTGTACAATGGAAAAATGGAATACTACTCAGCAATAAAAAGAATGAGTTAACTTATACGTGACAAAATAAATAAATCTCGGAATCATTTTACTCAGTGAAAGAAGTCTGAGAGAAAAGAGCACATAATGTATGATTCCAATATATATCATTCAGATCATTGGTTATCTGGAAATGGGTTTGGAGGTGAGCATGGACTGGAAAGAGGCATAATAAATCTTTGAGAAATGAAGGAAATGTTCTGTATCTTGATGTGGTGGTGTTTTCATTGAAGCCAAAACTCACAGAATTGTGCACTTTGAATGCATACTGTTTATTTCACACCAATTATTCCTCAATAAAGTGTTTTGGAAAAAATAATGAGCAGATCTTTTTTTAGATCCAAGGATTTGCGTTTTAGAGCAATGACTCAGAAATATCTTTTTTTGAATGAAGCTTTAATTTTCACCTAAAAAATGATAAGCTACACAAGGAAATGGAAAATTTACAATTTACTTATTTATAATAATTATACATATTTATTATTTAGAATAATAAATAAGAAGTTATTATTAAATAACTAATTTATTATAGATATTTCTTATATAAAAACCCGAATGTTAAAAGTAGGCTAAAACTTTTTAATATAATTGTTATTGGTGTGGCAGCAGCTGAGTGAGGATTCAATACCATGAACACTATCATTTAAGTTAAGAAAATCTTATTAGTTATGACACTACAATCAGCTATAATTATAAATGTAATGCGATGTCACAAGATGAATTTACAGAAGTAATAATATTATAGACCAGTGTGGTCTTTAAGTTATTTAGGCATATTATACTAGCACTCCTTTGGGTGTAAAATACAGAATCTTTCATGCAGCACTCCTATAATGGAACAAACCTTCAATGAAAGTGGTTCATAATTGTTTTTAGTTCCAGCTCACCTAAATCCCATGTATAGGGTCTTTGCCCACTGGACATTAGTAATCTTACGTTAAACTGAGAAACCAGAGTCACTGCAAAGTCAAGACAGTTGACTGTCGAGCACATAGGCAAAACCAGAATTTGAAAGCTCAGTCTGAATCTTGAGCTTATTTTCTTAACTCTTAATGATTAACTATTATTATTCATATTTTCCTCCTCATTTTGTGAGGCAGCATTTCCCCAATGAGAGATGCTCAAACATTAGAAGTCATCACTGACTTCCACCCATTTCTCATTTTATCAGCCATCAATCAATATTCAGCTTAGATTACCTGTAGTTTTAAAGATAGTCCCTCTCTTCACTGTCTCGTGTAAGACTGCCATCATTAAAGCCACTGTAACCTCTTACTTGGACAATCACACACTTTCCATGATTATCTACTTCTTCCATGAATATCTATCTACCACAAATTACCAATGTGATTTTTATTAAATTCCAATTTGAACACAATATATCCTTTAAAAAAAATCCCCAGTGGTTCCCCGCTTCCAACACAATAAAGGACATCTTCCTTTTCTTGTTATATAGGTCTGCACGATTTCCATGAATTTCCTTATCTCTCACTCCTTCTCTTGTGTATTAAAAATCAGGTATTGGGCTTCCCTGGTGGCGCAGTGGTTGGGAGTCTGCCTGCCAATGCAGGGGACACGGGTTCGAGCCCTGGTCTGGGAAGATCCCACATGCCGCGGAGCAACTAGGCCCGTGAGCCACAATTACTGAGCCTGCGCGTCTGGAGCCTGTGCTCCGCAACAAGAGAGGCCGCGATGATGAGAGGCCCGCGCACCGCGATGAAGAGTGGCCCCCGCTTGCCGCAACTAGAGAAAGCCCTCGCACAGAAACGAAGACCCAACACAGCCATAAATAATAAATAAATTAATTTTTTTTAAAAATCAGGTATTAAACTTCAGGAAGTTTAACATGTAGTTATTTTATTTCCTTTGCACAGAAACATTTCTACTGCACCTTGCTCAATTCCAGTTATGTTTTAAAATGTACTTACAAAGTTTACCCTGATTATTTAGATCAGTCATCTTTAGTGGCTGCACTCTCTTTGTATTTTCTATACATGCCTTTATTCACTGGGTTTACCATATGAATGCTAGCTCTCTATTCAGCTATTTTCCCTCAATTATTGTGAGCTCAAGTACAGAAATTATTTCTACCTAGGAATTTTTATAGGGCAAAGAGTATATCAAAATTCAGTAAATATTAATTTGATGAATGAATTCTCACTAACACATATATAATAAAATATGAATTATCTTTACTCTTGTTTATTTTTATTATAGTTTTCATGTGAAAAGGGAGAATTTTCAAAAATACTTTGTCAGTTTAGTAGATATTCAAATGAGGGGGAGAAATAATAATGATTCAAGTCAGAGAAACCATGAAATAAATGTGTCACTCATTTAGCCTCTGGACAATTAAGAGTTACTTACGTGTCACCCTTCAGTCTCTGTGCACTGCAGAGTATCTGATTCTCTCACTAAGCTTTCACGAAGATGGCTTCAGGAAATCTGATATTCTGTTCTGTCTGGCTTATTACATCACATTGTGTTACCTCTACCAATTACCTACATATCCACATAACATGTGTAACGGACCCAAGATAAACAATACATCCCAACCAATAACCTCAAAGAGTCAGCAGCAAAGTTGGAATATATTTTCCTAAAAGCAAATTACATGGCAATCATTATCTTTACCCAAAATGAAGATGATGTACAGAGGAAGTCACTCCATTCCAAAATCAACAGCCAGACAAAATATAGTTCAAATGTATTCTTTGGCTGTAATTTCATGGAATTCAAATAAATAAGCTCTCTAAGATTAAAATTTCTAAGCTCAATGGTACATTTGTTTTGAGTCAGTGTTTCCGCAAGTTATTACAATGCCCAGGTCTTTCAGTTATGTTACTGTTCAAATAGAATTAAATAAAAATATCTTTTCCCCCAGGATCTTCCTCAGAGCCTCTTTGACATCTTTGTTTCTCAAAGAGTAAATCAAAGGATTCAACATGGGAGTGACTAGGGTGTAACATAATGAGGCCACTTTACTCAGCTCAGGATATCTGTCAGGAGTGAGATACATAAAAAATACAGCACCATACAGTACACTCACGACTCCCAGGTGAGAGCTGCAGGTGGAGAAGGCTTTCTTACGTCCCTCAGTGGAGGGTATCTTTAGAACTGTGGACACGATATACAAATAAGAAACAATAATAACTATGATGGTAGGCAAGATAATGATGCCAGATAAGGAGAAAGAAACCATTTTATGGATGAAGAGGTCAGAACAAGATAGTCTCTCAAGTGGGCGAGTATCACAGTAAAAGTGGTCAATGGCCCGAGAAGCACAAAAGGATAAAGTAAATGTCATGCTGGTCTGAAGAATTGAGCTGATGCAGCCACAAAAATAGGAACCAACCACCAACTGAGCACAGAGACGTGTTGTGGACAGAGTAGAGGAGTGGGCTGCAGATGGCAATGAAGCAGTCATAAGCCATGGCTGCCAGGAGAAATCCCTCAGTCACAATGAAGAGGGCAAAGAGAAAGGGCTGGGTCACACAGCCTGCAAAGGAGATGGACTTGCTCTCAGACCAGAAGTTGATCATCGCCTTGGGTACAATAACAGATGAACAGAAGAGATCAATGAAGGAGAGGTTGCCCACGAAGAAATACATTGGCGTGTTCAGCCAGGGATCGGTGATAATAATGACCATAATGCTGACATTCCCTAGAAGGATCATGGCATAGACAAGCAGAAATATCAGGAAGAGGAGAATGTGGAGCTCTGTGAGGACCCTGAAGCCTAAAAGAATGAAGTCAGTCACTTTTGAGTGATTGCTTGTTCCCCTGTCAGCCATGCCAGAAACCTGCTGAGAGGGAAAAGGCAAAATAAATGAAATTATGGCTTTGATTCTAGTGCCATCAATACTCTCTGAAATGTAGAAATACATTATTTACACCTTAATGAGATATTGCATATAAAAGAATTTTTATGTCAAGAAGATGCAAGAATTGGGGTTACATATCATCTGGCTTCTAAAACTGTTATTCTATTAAGCAGTGAAAGAAGTTCTTTGGTTATTTTATTTAAATCATATTTTTGCAAGGAACTCAGTAAGAAAGTAGCATATTTTCTCGTGTAATTTTACTCACATTCTGAATTTCTATTCTTAATATATTTATAGTTAAAAATTATGTGTATCTAAAATGAGAGTATTACATACAATCTAAATTAGGAATATTCCATATTATCTAAAGCAGGAGTAGTACATATAATATCAATGATAGTGTTTGAGTCATTATGATAGCCAAGTCCATGTCTGAATCACAACACAACAGTAATAACAGTAATAAATATATTTAAAATATTTTACCCTTATTACACCTCAATTTATTTAGTTTCCATTATAATTGTATCCATCTTTGAAAACAGAATAAAAGTAGACGTTATTGGTATGTTAAAATTATTAACATCAAAAAATCGCTAAGACTAGATAAAACAAAATTCTCTAAAGCTATTTCCAAATATATGTTCATTTTCTCAGATCAAAGCCACTCCCCCAAATACATGCATTTTTATTGCCTCATTATAAATATTGAACTTCCATTAGTAATTGTTTAATTAAAAATATCAAAATCATTTAGCCCTCTTTTTGAATCAGAGAGAGAATCTGTTGATCATTCCAATCCTTACACTGCAGTGAATGACTTTCTACCAAAGCTGCATCAATTCAAGGGATCTCACTCTTTAGTCAGGGTGAGTAAACTTAAGGAAAGTTCCTCTCCTGAATTCTAGTATGCTTCGTACCACTTAAAATAAGGATAATGGGGGTACTCTTGCATATTTAAGGACCATAGCAACCTTGTGTTGTCCAGAGTCCATGATCATGAGCTAGAGTATCAACAGTGGTGTTTATGTGGGCCTTAGTTATTTTCACTCCTGTGAAACCTTCTTCAAGATATTTCAGCATTGAGGTTTTGCTCACCCTCGGTAATGGATTCCACTGGGAGAGAAGTAATCATAAAGTCAATTATGAAGACATAAGTGCAGACTCCAGGGCTGTTATCCATGAGGACATCGACAAAGAAAAACTTTGTGGTAACTGTCACAGCAGCCAAATTGATAGGCAGAGAGAAACAGACTGAAAAGTCTGTACTATATGAGAAAATTTTATATAAACAAATATTTAATATTATGTAGTAAATTACATTTGCTATGATTTTAAAAGGCAAAAATTCACTCCAAATCATGGTTTTCCTGTATTTCTTGATGCATATATATTTCATGGTACACAAATTCCATCTAAATCACAAACTCAAAGTCAGATAATGCTTTGCTAATTTTATGCTTTCTTATATTTAAATGCTAATCAGTTAGAAAATATCATGGAATAAATGATAGTTTTCAATAAAATTATTTTTTAAATCTCTAGCAAAAATATTTATGAGATCAGGACTTATATTTTAAAATTCCTTAATAGCTACTGTGTGACTGCAAGGGTAGATTAAAACCAGAGACATTATACTCTATTTAACAAGCCTAATATTATAAGGGTGTCATTTTTCCTAAATATTTCCATAAGTTAACTGTAATCCTATTTTTAGAAAATCCATTTTTAATTAAAAATTATTTTTAGACTTTATTTGGAATTTTTTCAGTATATAGATTGAAAAATGATATGGGGCTAGAGCTTCTCTTTATTATAATACAGTATTATTATGAGTGTAGGAAGAGAAAGCAGTTTAGGAATTTTAAACAGGAAAATGTTAATAATTAAGGTGAATAGAGGCCCATTAAATTTGGAAAGGCTGGAGGAACTTCTGGCCGAAACTCTTGTAATGACTCTTAGAACAATATAGAATTAATTCACAAAGAGAGGCTACCATTGTAGGTACGATTTAAAAACATAGTACCATTGACTGTGATCCAAGGATCAGATACACAGAAGCAAAACCATGTCACTACTTTCTTATCCATCAAAATAGCTTCTCTAGGAAGTTGGAGGTTCAACAAGACTTCAGAGAAAAACCCACATGTTTCCATGACTTCCTAACCGGTAGAAAAGTCAAAATGAACAGAACATTGATCCCGAATACACTGTGCCCTTCCAAATTCTAACTCTGTATGGATCTAATTGGTATAGTAAAATCTGCGTCAAGAACCTTAGTAGCAGGAGACATTTTAACTTTTTAACATCTCCATCTAAAAAGCACCTGGAGAGGAGCTTTGGTATCTAATCCAATATACTTTTTCTCATTCCCCAAACTTCTCACAATACCATTAGCAATAACAACATGCTAATGATTATAAATACACAAGAAACACTTACTGGCATTCACAATAAGTGGGACGAACCCTCAACAAATTCAAAGACTGAAATCATTCAGTATATGTTCTTTGATCATGGTCAACTTAATATAGAAATGAATAACAAATAGATAACTAGAAAGCATGGACATTAAAAATAAACACTGCCTAAAAGTCCATGGATAAAAAGGAAATCAAACTATCTTTTTATTTAGTTTAAACCAAACTGTAATAAATTATGATATATCTAAACATCTGGGGTGCAGAAAAAGAGGTACTTAGTGGGATAAATAAAGCCCTATAAGTAACTATTATAAAGGAGAAAGGCAGGAACATAAATAGACTAATTGTCTATCTTAATTACATGAAAGAGAAAACAGCCAGTCCAAATCAAATAAAATAAAATAAAAGGTAAATAATATAGGTAAAAATTAGTTATATAGAAATATATAGATAGTATAGGATATTTACATGGCTTAATATTGAGTTTTTGAAAGATTAGTAAGATATATAAAACCCTAGCCAACTTAACAAAGGAAATACAGCAACACTAAATCACAAGTATCAGGAATGAAAAGGGGATAGCACTACAAATCCTCCTAATATTAAAAAAAAAGGCCGTAGTAAATAATATTTTTTAACCAGAAATGATGATTTTTTAAAATAAAGGTATTTTAAATAGAATGAAATGATATAAAAATGACAAATATGAATTTTTAAATGTCAATTAATTTGCTGATATAAACTACTGTATATAAAATAGATAAACAACAGGGTCCTCTTGTAACATACAGGGAACTACATTCAATATTCTTTATTACAGGATGGGGGGGAGGGGAGAAATTGTTGAAAATACTTCTGTTTGAAAATCGCATCAGTTCAAAGTGATATACCTGACTTTCTGGTGTTTGGGGTTGGCCTGCCGCAGTTTGCCCCACTGTATTAGAGCAAAGAGCATCCTAATCCAGACTTTAGGCAGTGCAGCCCAGACCTCTATCAAAAAAAGCAACTGGGAGAAAGGTCCATCTGCATCCGCATTCACAGGTCCACCAGGCCCAGCCCCTGCGAGGGATTGCCCGGAATACAGACGGGCCACCTCCCGCCACAGCCACTTAGGACTTTTAAGGCACCTCAAGAGAGGACTACAGGGTCACTGTTCCCCGGACCATGAGCAGGTGCAGCTAGACACTGGCTTGGTTGCAAACCGAAGCAAGCTGTCTGTCTAAACCGCAAACCGAGTTTCAAAGAGAACACTGCTGTCTGTTTGGCAAACCCCCAAGAGGTCCTTATCTTTTTTTGTGAGGAGCCTTGGAAGGAAAATGGATGACAAAGATTCTGACAACTGTTGAGGCCGACTGTGTGCAGATCTTGACCTCCCTAGACCTTGCATGGATAAAGGGGGCACTGTGGGTTTTGCCCCACTTTACAGAAGAACAGAGAGAGGCTCAGGGAAGTGAAGTAACTTGCCCAAGAGGAGAGGAAGAGTAGAGATTTGAACACAAGACAGCCTGACCCCTCTGGGTAGTGGGGTTATCAACCATCTTGCTCAGTGGTCACCAATAAGGAAGTGACACTTCCCAGGATGGGAGAAGGAGGGCAAACCTCTGTCAGGAATCAAGAAATGGGGAGTGACCAGTGTCTGCTGATTAATATTATCTGCCAAAATGACAATGAGCCAGAGATGCAAGCCAGCCCATGGCCTGAGCAGTAGAGAACCCCTGGGAGTCCCCCCACCAGGCAACTGCAACTGAGACATTTCAATCTCAGTTTTTTTCCAGGAAATGCTCAGGACCTCTCTGAGCCTCCACGTGTTTGGCTGTAAAACAGAAATACTACTGCCTTCCAGGGTTCCTGTGAGGATGAGCTGAGAGCAAGCACGTAAGGCACCAGCCTGGTATTTTACTCCAGCTTTGCCAGCACCCAGACGGAGGCTTGTCAGCTTTCTCATCTCCAGCTTGCTCTCCACTCACCTTAAAACTACAGGTCCAAGTACAGAAAAGTGGTTTCTAAGAGAAGGGCCTCTCCTTGTTTCCAGGCATCCTACTCATATTGTTGGGAAAACATCTCAAGGCCACATAGGACTTTCAGAGACAAAACTAAATGACAGTAATCCCACCTGTAACTGAAATTTGTGGTGATAATGCTGAATTTTTATTTCCCCCCAACACAAAGCTGTGCCACCACAAAATCTGCGGCAGCCTTGTTCCGAGCATGCATGGGACTTGGGTTTCTGCAGGAAACCCCAGAGCTCCACCCCGCCCACTGCCTAGTGGGGTGGGAAACCTCAGGTGGAGCCCAGTCCTCGACTCCTGCACCAGTGACCGCGGCAGCAAAACCCTGAGCCAGACAGGGTCTGCGTCTCCTTGTCCAAAACATGACACAACTTCTCTGCAAATATGCTCTGACACTCCGGCACTTCAGTGGCCTGCAGAGAATCACTCTCGCCAAGTGTCATCGATGACACAGCTGAAAACCAGAAAGAGTTCCTTTCCTAGCCACAGGACTACTGCAATCCCCTGCTTCATACTGTACTTGGGGAAACCGAGGCCCAGAAATCTGAGCCTCACAAGGCCCCCCAGAAGGTGAGGCCAGAGAGCCTGGAACAGGGACTCCTCACTCCCCAGACCATGCAACCCTAACAAATTAAACCACTTCACTTTGGGCTACTCCCACTGGCCTTAAGGAGCCCGCGCTGGGAGGTTGGGGTGTACACAGAGTTATAAAGAGAAACCCAAGTTGGAGCCTCAGATTGCTAATCAGTAGCAAAATATCCCTCAGACCCTAGTCCTGCCCTGAACTCACAGACTGAGAAGGTAAAGGAAGAACTGTGCCGGGCTAGCACCCGACCTTCCTGGGCACAGACCCCCGCCCCCACGGCAAGGCACCTGCAGAGGCCACTTGGCCATCGAACCAAACAGAGGGTCCGGTCCCCACCCCATCCCCAGGCTGTCTCTCTGGGGAAGATCAGTCATTTAAGATGACGAGATACATTTTCTCTGAACTAGGAAAGCCTTCAAAGAGAACCAGAAAGGGCTGTTTCATCTCCACCTTCAGGCACATATCCAGGCAGCAGCAATTGCCACCAGAAGCAGAAGCCAAGCCACTAAAAATATGGAAGGACACGGAGGCAGGAGAGGGGCGAGGCAACAGGGAGGAGTTACTGATCATAGGGCTGGGAAATGGGGCCCGGCTGCTCCGCTCCTACAGAGCCCTTTGCCCTGGGCCGGACACTCACACGGGTGTGGGAGACGGTAGCTGAGCTTTCCTGAGGCCAAAGGTCCCCCCACACACAGCCTGGCCGCCCGCAACCGTGGCGCTTCCCGTAACGTGACCAACAGTTTACAAATCCCTTCAGAGGTTTTTATCCACCTCAAATCCAGGAGGTAGGATCATCGTCTCCATTCTACAGAGAAGGAAACTGAGGCACGCAGAGACGAAAAGCCAGGATCCATTCCAAGCACATATTCCTCTGCGAAGTCTTACAGCCTCGGTTGAGAAAGGTCCCCGGACCCTGAGAAGGGCAGGACTAAGAGCCAACCAGGAAGGCTCTTAGCCCTGGTCCTCCGGCCCAGCTGCCTGTGCCCCTTCCCAGCGGGCAGGCAGCACGGAGAAGCCCGGGAGGAATTCCAGCCCCAGCACACACGTGAACGCTGCTCAGGTTTGGGGCTGCCTGTTGTCCCAAATAAGAGGGGAAATTTCACTTTTGCGCAAAAGGCCTTTCGGGGTTTTGTTTTGTTTGTTTGTTTTTTCCATGAAAAACTTCCCGCTCCCCGACAAGGGTTTCCAGGCTGGGATACGGCGCCTCCAGCCAGCCCCACAGTTCCAGCCCCTAATAATACTCATACCTCCGCCAGACAGAAACTTTTCTGGGGTCTGGCGGGTCCCGGGCCCACTGCTGATTCCACGCCTCCATCTCTTAACCAGAAAATCACCACCCAAAGCCCCACAGCAGGTGGGCTCGGGATCTCCCTGCTCAGAGCCGGACGCCAGCTGGAGGAGGGCTCTAGAGTGGCGGCCACCCGTGGGGGAAGGGGTTGCGCGCCCGAGACCCGCGCTGCCCGGCCGGTGCCTTCCTTACCGTGCAGGCCGTTGGGGATGCTTCGGTGGTGAGATGGCGCCAACAGGTCGTCCAGGGACATGCGAGTGGCGACGGCCTTGTTTGCGGGCCCTGTGCGGTCCAGGGTGCAGCAGCGGGGCCAGGAAGTGCTGGTGGGCGTCTGGGCTGTTGCAGTCGCCCATGTCTCCCGCCGCGCCGCCCGCCATTGGCCCGCTCAAGCCGGCCTGGCCATCGATGGAGCTGCTGGAGCCGCCGCCGCCGCCGCCCGCGCCCCGCGCTCCCGGTCCAGCAACAGCAGCTCCAGGTTCCCGCGCAGCAGGGCCTCCAGGTGCGCCTCGAGTTCGCGCAGCTGCCGCGGCTCGCAGGCCACCTCGTGCCACACGGCGCCGGCTGCGTGGCGCCCCAATGACTGCCACAGGGCGCGGGCCTGCGCCCCTTCTGCCGGTCGTCATCCAGGAAGCGGCAGGCTCGCGCAGCCGCCGGTTTTCGTCCCGCAGCCTCCAGTTCCCGCCCTGGAGGCCGCGGATATCCGGCGGGTGCTGCCGCAGCTGCCGCTTCACATCGAGCATCAGGCCGCCGCGCTCCAGCACGAGGCCCACCTTCTCGGATGCCGGGGGCCAGCTCCTCCTCGCTCCAGGCAGCGTCGGAAGAGCTGAGCCAGGTGCCGGACCAGGAGCCCTTCTAGTTTTCCAAAGGTCGGGTGAGTTTACTAATTAATAATTTCTTCTCTTATTTTTCTTTTTGCATTATGATAGAAAACACATTACTGGTCAGAGAGACATTTAGGTCCCTTGCAGAGGGAATGGCCACTACTCCGGTTTTCCTCCCCAGGAGAGAATTTCTCTCAGGACCCATCACGGGTATACTTGTTGGTCTAATCAATAAAAAAGTACAGAGAACTAAAGAGAGAGAGAGAAGCTACATTTTTTCCCTAGTACTTGTTCATTTTAACAGATTTAACTCATGATCTAAACAGTGAGGAAATGCAATCCACGTTGCAAAATTACTTCCTGGTAAACAAATATTTGCTTCTTTTCATACTTTTGTTTATTCATGAATTATTTGATTTCATAGTTGGTAGAAGGTTTACTCTACTGTAAGGAGTACAAGGAATCATATCCAGTCATGAGACTGTCTCAGATTCTCCAAACTCTTTTCTTTTAGATGGTTTTAGTTACATTTCTGTCTTTTAAAAGAAAAATGTTTCTGTTGAAACCAGAAATGTGTTTATGTAACAAATGAAGTGGTTTGAGTTTCATTTCTGGAGAATTGTCATTTTAATTTCCTGCTACTGTGTTACTGTGGTTTTTCATGGTGTTTAATGAGTTGTTTCTCTGCTGGTACATTTGAAGTAGTGAACACCTTTCTTCTTTAGGAAAAGCTGCTTCAAAAAAAAAAAACTTGATTACAATGATTCAACAGGTTAGTAATTAGTGGTCTTTCTCTTGTTTTCAGTAGGTGGTACTATAGCACCAGTTTTTGGTTCCTCTTACCTGAGCTGCCTCTGGTTATATTAGAGATTTGACACTTTCCACCCTCCACTACCTCTGCCAGAGGTACTTGCCTGGTACCCTCATTGTTGTTGCTTGTGCATCCAGGGTCACTGGTGCCTTGCTGCTGCTGTGGCGAATGTCACCACCTGGGGTTCTGGGATGGCTGGCATCTCTGCTACCTTCGGGGTCTCCTGGGATGCAGGCTCCACCACCCCAGGGGGAAGGCAAAAGTTTCGGGGAAGCTGTGGTCACGGGTTCCTCTTCTGCATCTGGAGTTGCTGAGTTCACAGGTGCCGCTGCTGTGGGCAAGGGGCCAGAGTCACGGGTGCCTCTAAAGAAATGGGGTGGCAGGCTCTGCTGTTGCCTGATTTCTTGTGGCTCTGGTCGCTATTGCATCCTGCAGGCCTGAGTCATGTGTGCCACCTTCCCTGCAGCCACCGGCTTCTCTGGGACTACAAGCTCAGCTGGGGGTCTGGGACCACATGTGCCAACTCTGCTTATCCCCTGGCTCTGCCTCCTCCGTGTTTCCAGCCCACCCGCCCACCCCCGCTTTAGATGTGCAGATGTGTGGCATTCTCTGGTGTCCTGGTGTGCTGGGCAGAGGTACCTTTGTTGAATTATGGATGTTTTACTGGTTGTAGGTTGAAGGGGAGAAACAAAGAACGTCTCACATCACTATGGTGCTGACTTAAAATTTTTTATATGGTGTATCTTATTAAAACTTTGATTTTTAACTTTTTTATGTAGCATTTTATAGCTGTGACTTTTTAAAACTTCAGCTTTTCCCCTCACTCCCACATATATAGTAGGCACCATATTTTGAAACGGGAGGGATTTATCTCATTTACATTGACCCTAAAGATTGTTCTTTACTTTTGCCATTTTAATATCTTTGTTCTATGTTCCTTTTTTTTTGTATTTTGCTTTTAAATAAATAATTACCCATTCACTTTCATCTTTGAGAAATATAAGCTTAAATTATGTGCATCACTTATGTTTATATAGAGGAATTTACTCTCTGTTTATGTTTGTTTACCCTCTCTTATTTAAAATTGAATTTTCTTAAATATTTGATCTATATATTATACATTTAGAACTACAGAAGACTGTATTATAATTTTTCTTCAACCACCAAACATAATTTAGAAAACTCAAGAGAAGTCTATTATATTTACCCACAGTGTAGTATATCATCCACAATATATTATATATTATGCTTTGAACTTCAGTTTTTCTATGAAATCTCTTATAGCTGAGATTTTTATAAATCAGATTTCCTTTTCTTTGTCACAGATGTAATTCTCTTAAAATAAAGGTAGTATATCTCATTTACATTCATTGTTAAATCTATTTTACTTCACTTTTGTCATTTTTTATATTTTCTTATTCTATGTATGCTCCTTTTTTGTACGTTGTTTTAGAGGAAATAATACTTCTGCTGTTTCCATCTTTGAGAAGTATAAGCCTATATTACATCACTTGTGTCTATAGTTAGCAAATGTATCACATTTTTACCTTTCGACTTTTAAGATTCAACAAATTATTAAAACTCATCTTTTACTTTTAGAAATAGTATTGTTCTCCGAGCCTTGTAAAATTACACATATGTCAGTTGTTCTTATATGTAAACAAATGATTTGGAATGTAACAGATTTTTTTCCAGAAAATATTATTGTATCATTTAACAGATGAGAAATAGAGGTCATTATAATTTTATAGATATTTAACTTATATACTTTATATGCCCATATATAGAAATATTTTAATTTTTAAAAGTCAAGTAACACTTATGAGAATCATATATTTCTCTATGCTGTGTCATCTTTTCTGTTGCACTTTAAATGGATCGTATTTGTTTATTTTTGTTTCCTGCAGTAGCAAGTGAATGTGTCCTTAACAAAGACTACATCCTATTTTCAGTGACTCTTTCTAAGGGCTTAGAGTCTCACTTTGACTGAAAACTTCGATTCCTTTAAACAGTTAACATTAGTAAGAAAAAGAATTATAAAATATGAGGAAACTGATTAAAAAATAAATAGAATGGTATGATCCAGCCAAGGATGTGCAGAACCGCTCAGGATTCCTGGAGGGTTCTTGCTCCAGAAGCAAACACTTGATGCAACTGCAGTTTGCCGCCATCTGGTGGCTATTGGCAACTCTGACTAAATCTAAGGCAAAGATTCTAGGTACTGTGATAGAATGGAACTTCCAGAACGGTTAAGAATTCCACTTATTTCCTAGTTACTTGGTTTCCATCCCCATCATATAGTCCTGAGGGGGAGAGGTTGGCTGGAAATAGCTAGCAATGTGCAAAGCCCCCAACACCTCCCTGTCTCCCAAGATAAAGTTGTCTCTGGCATTGTCAGTCCTGTTTTTCCTCCCCTCCTTCAGTTCTTTCCCTCACCAAAAATAAGTCCTATAAGATCGCATCCCTTGTTTCAAAAAAGGGATGAACAGAAAATGGAAAATATTTGCCAATTATGTTATATCTGAATTTGTCTTATCTTAAAATACCTTTTCACGGGGTTTTACTGAATTTTATTTAGAATTATTGTGTATATGTTAATCATCAAGACACAGCATTATTTGGTTTCCTCATACTAATCATGGCACATTTTGGACTCAAGCTTGTCTTAACATCATTAAAAGATGGTGGATTTTTCCTCTTTTTTTAATTCTGAAGAGGAGATTGTATAACACTGAAATTATTCCCTGTTTCAAGGTTTTCGAGAACTAATGGGAGTTGCCATCTGACAAGGGGTTTTTATTATAGGAAGAGTTTTGACTTATGATTCAGTTACTTTAGTGGTTACCAAAATGAGTGATAATCAAAATATTTAACAGCTTGTTCAGTAATCATTTATATAAGTGTTTGTATATCAATAAATAAATCAATAATAAAAATAGTCCCTTTTGTATACTTACTAAACTTCTTACTAGTGATGAAGTTTTTAACACAAATCATTCTAAAGTTTTCTAAACCATTTACTGATTATTTTTGCAAATTGTTGTGGGAAAACTTTGGTTTGACATACTATCACTAAATGCTGTCTGAACTACAGTTTGTATTCCCCACAGTTACCAGAGGGGACTAGATGACACCAGACATTAAATTGAAAGTCATTAGATGATGTGATATTTGAAAAAGTACAGTCTTCTTTCAACAAAATTGTTCATAATGCTGAATACTCTCCTGGCTTCTGCTAAACTAATATCAGTTATATTTACAATTTTCTAACTCTTTGTCTCGTTCCTGAGCTTCAGGTAAACTCTTTCAGACTTTCATCATTAAGGGTGATGTTACCCCTAGATTTTTCACAGATGCCTTTTATCAGGCTGAGGAAAGTTGCTGAGAATTATCAGGAATAAATGTCTGGTTTCGTGTGTACATATTCTCCTTTCTACATTGTTAACATAGTAAATTACATTATTTTTGAACATTAAACCAGCTTTGCATTCCTGGGATAACATCTACTTGGTCATAGTGTATTATCCCTTTGATCCTTTGTTGGATTGAATTTACTAAATTTTTGTTTAGAAATTTTGCATTAATATTCACAGCAGATATTGACCTGTAGTTTTCTTCTTTTGTTCTGTTTCTGTCTGGTTTAATGCCAACTTTTTACTGGCTTCATAGAATAAATTAGGAGGTATTCCCTCATTTAAATTCCATGGAAAAGTTTATGTAGAATTGTTATTAAGGTCTTACTTATGTATTTGGTAGAATTCAGCAGTGAACTGGAGTTTTTCTTTGTGGGACAGTTTTTAACTATAATTTTAATTTTTTGAATTACTCAGTGAAATAAACTTGGACAATTATTGGGCTTGCCACATTTAAAGACATTTCAGGAATCACTGTCCTTTACTGCCTACTCTCCAATGTCTTGAAAAATATATATATATTGGTATGTATATGTGTGTCTATGTGGCATATGTATCAGAGGGTAGAAGGAGAGAGGGAGGAGAGAGAGAGTCAGAGCGAGAGTGAGAGAAAGAGACTCTCTGTTGTTATTGATTTAGAAAGTGGAGTAAATCTGGTTCCTTTTACTTTTTCTTGGCCAGAATCAGAAGTCAACTCCTTTATTTTGCAAATCAAATTGAGCTTCTTTTCCAATCTGCCTGAGTAGTAGAAAAGCAGTGATTTTAATTATGTATAAATGTAAAGAAACTAAAGGAATGCCTGGGAATTGGGGGTGAACTTGGTTATATAAGCAGCATTTAGTGATCTAGTTTTGGTATCCACTGGCATCAGAAAAATAAGAAATGAGTTATATTTATTACATGTTTGTGTTGAACAGAGACAGAAATTTCTGCAAGTGATATTTGTAAAACAATGCAATGAAGGGTGAAAAATATCCTTCCAGAAGAATATTTATAATTAATAATAACTTTGATTGGCTTTGAGTGAGAATATTGCTATTCTGCCAGAAGAAGACCAAATTCACTGGTCCTCAAACTTCTAAGTAGGGACTGACTTCATTAGAGTCAGTTGAGAGTCTTCAAAAATAAATGAATGATCCCTGCACTCGTCTCAATAGACTTTTCAATATTGAGACTAATTAAGAATGAGGTGTGATCCAGGAATCAGTATTAAAAGTGAAACAAAACAAAACCTCCCCAGCTGATTCTGAGGAATGGGGAAGTTTGGCAAACACTGACCTAGTTGACCTCCAGGGCCCGTTTTGCTTTTCAGAAAGACCACACATTTATATATGTGTGTGTGTGTATATATATACATATATATATATATTTCTAATTTACTTTCTTGTTTGTAAGAATAACTACATGGATAGATCAAAGGATTTAGAACTTATTATGGCAGGTAATACGTAGGAGGGATTTTTAGTTCGGTCTTTGCATAATATAAAGAGTAGGATATTTCTCGATGTCAAACTGAAGAGTCGAGCTAGGATTCTCTTTTGGTTCTAGTAAGTAAAAATGTAGTACATGAGACTTAGAAATAAATAGGTCTACTTACTGAGTGCACTCAGATAGTTGAATAAATCTAATCTATACTGTTGAACATGTTGCAATTAACTGCACTTTCTTCAAAGCTTCCTTTAAAGGAATAATGAGCTATTAAAATTCTTCAATGAAGCTTCTTTTGGTATCTCCTGGATCTCAAGTAAGGTACTTGATTTTTAAAAATCTCAACTTTTTCTGAAGATAGTTTTCTTAATTTAGAAAAAAAATTTTTTTTCTGTTCAGTCTCTCATATATCCACTCTTTTTTTTTTTAAGATTTTTAGAAATTTCATGTAATGTCTGAAACATTTATATTAACATATTTCCATACAAATAACCCAATGAAAGTTTAGTATTAGTTGTTTTGTTTGTTTTTATACTGCAGGTTCTTACTAGTCATCAATTTTATACACATCAGTGTATACATGTCAATCCCAATCGCCCAATCATATATCCACTCTTAATGAGCACTTTATATTTCCCAGATCCTACATATTTTATTTAATTTATATACATCACTTAATTTAATCCTTTCAATACCATCTTATAGGATAGATGTTCTAAGACATATTTTGCTGATGAGAAAACAGAGTTTCATGGAATATGAACAATTTGTCCAAGACTGCTTATCCAGTGAGTGGCAGGACATGGATTAAAACTTAGATTTATGTGAATTAAACGCCACAGTTTTAACTAATAAGACATTTTTGACTTCATAAAAAATAGTAACAGAAGCTAAATTAGTTTCACTTTTTCTGACTCTATTGTAATTTTGATTTTATAAAAATGTCCAAATTAAAATGTGACTTCAAATATGATATTAATTTCCTTGATGGGAAGATTTTTTTTGATATTTCAGAAATTAAAGATAGTAATGGGCACAAATTTATAACACAGAATTTCTTCTTTTCCACTTGGATTAAATTTTTCAGATATATTGAAAATTATTGATGTTTTATCCACATACATCTTTAGTATTTGATATTAAGCATTGATAGTTATTTTAAAAAGCAAAAAGCAAAACCTGTGCAACACGGATTTTGTTTGCTCTCTATATTTGTGTTAATGTCTTCTGTTTAACAATGTATACAAAGACAAAAACAGTTCTTAGGAAAGTTAATCTTGTACTTCAACCATAAAGTTTGCTTCTATATATACAGAATAATTCATATATCTGAGATGTTAATGCTTGACAATAAAAGGAAAAAGATGTGCTGGAGTTTGGCTGCCAAAAAGGGAGCAGAGCTACTAGCAATCAGAGTTAAGTAGTAAATGGAGTAGGCAGTAGAGATTGAAGAGTGTCTGCTTAGTGTAGGAGGTAAGAGTTGATCTATCATTTCAGATGACCTTCTTTAAGACTGGTGCTTCATTCCACCTCATGAAGCAGTAATCGCATGTTTCCTAATGTCTTTTATATAGCAGAATGTTTTAAGACCACCAAGTTAACTGCATCTTATGGTGGGAAAAGGAATTGACCTAAGTTTTCAGCTGATACTCATTCCTAAAACAAAAGTAATTTTTTTAGGTGCTTGTTTGCCTGTTGATTTATTTGACTAACATTTATTATGCATTTAAGGTGTTCTAGTAACTGCAAAAATTGCTTTTCATACTCAGTTTCATATTATTCTCACAACAATCCTATAGTTAGGTATTATTAGTACCTCCCATTTCACAAAAGAGGACTTCAAGGCATTGAAAATGTGAGTAACGATCTTAGACTCTTTTAGACTGAAAGAGGTGAAATTTGGACTCAGTCCATCTGATTCCAAGGCTCTAAACAAATGGCGTAAAATGACTCATAACATCACTGTCCCAGATGTCCTTTGTCCATCCACATTTCTCATATCATTGACATTGAGTATATTAGGAAAAATTATATATAATATATTTGGGTACTGATACTTCCAAAAGTAAAGTTATTCTGTCAGATGTAGTGCCAAGACAACCTCATCTTCTATTAGCATTTTTTTCTCTCATTTGCAGCAACGTGGATGGCCTTGGAGGGTATTATGCTA
This sequence comes from Balaenoptera acutorostrata, assembly GCF_949987535.1. Lineage (NCBI taxonomy): Eukaryota > Metazoa > Chordata > Mammalia > Artiodactyla > Balaenopteridae > Balaenoptera > Balaenoptera acutorostrata. The sequence goes on along the minus strand of NC_080074.1, from coordinate 61,108,914 downwards.
AGTGAAATAAATCAGACAGAGAAAGACAAATACTGCATCATATCACTTATATGTGGAATCTAAAAATATACAACAAACCAGTGACTATAACGAAAAAGAAGCAGACGAAAAAGAAGCAGACTCACATACATAGAGAAAAAACTAGTGGTAGCCATTGGGGAGAGGGAAGGGGGAAGGAGAAAAATAGGAATAGGAGAGTAAGAGATACAAATTATTATGTATAAAATAAGTTACAAGGATATACTGTACAACATAGGGAATATAGCCAATGTTTTACAATAACTATAAAAGGACTATAACCTTAAAAATTGTGAATCACTATATTGTACACCTGTAACATATAATATTGTACATCAACTATACTTCAATAAAAGAAGAACCAAAAGTTGACAAGGCTTTCTGTAGGGTTCGTGATGATCCACTCATTTTCTCAGATAAGTCTCAGCTATGAAGAATGAGCTGAGTAGGACTTACTCAGAAGTGACCGAGTTTATTCTGCTGGGGTTCAGAACATCTCCAGAAGTATGGATTCTCTTATTTTTATTCTTCTTGCTTATCTACATGGTCACCGTGGTGGGAAATATCAGCATGTTAGTTGTCACTAAAATAGACTCCAGACTTCATACACCTATGTATTTCTTTCTCAGAAATTTGTCCTATTTAGATCTCTGCTACTCCACAGTCATTGCTCCCAAAACTCTGGCTACTTTCTTTCTTTCTTTTTTTTTTTTAAGCTGGTGAATTCTATCATACGTTTATTTTTTTTTAATTTATTTTTTAACATCTTTATTGGAGTATAATTGCTTTACAGTGTTGTGTTAGTTTCTGCTGTATAACAAAGTGAATCAGCTATATGTATACATATATCCCCATATACCCTTCCTCTTGCATCTCCCTCCCACCCTCCCTATCCGACCCCCCTAGGTGGTCACAAAGCACCGAGCTGATCTCCCTGTGCTATGCGGCTGCTTCCCACTAGCTATCTATTGGACATTTGGTAATGTATATATGTCAGTGCCACCCTCTCACTTCATCCCAGCTTACCCTTCCCCCTCCCTGTGTCCTCAAGTCCATTCTCTACATCTGTGTCTTTATTATGCCCTGCCCCTAGGTTCGGCAGAACCAGTTTTTTTTTTTTAGATTCCATACATATGTGTTAGCATATGGTATTTGTTTTTCTCTTTCTCACTTACTTCACTCTGTATGAGAGACCCTAGGTCCATCCACCTGACTACAAATAACTCAATTCCATTTCTTTTCATGGCTGAGTAATATTCCATTATATATATGTGCCACATCTTCTTTATCCATTCATCTGTCAAGGGACATTTAGGTTGCTTCCATATCCTGGCTATTGTAAATAGTGCTGCAGTGAACATTGTGGTACGTGACTCTTTTTGAATTATGGTTTTCTCAGGTATCTGCCCAGTAGTGGGATTGCTGGGTCATACGGTAGTTCTATTTTTAGTTTTTTAAGGAACCTCCATGCTGTTCTCCATAGTGACTGTATCAATTTACATTCCCACCAACAGTGCAAGAGGGTTCCCTTTTCTCCACACCCTCTCCACCATTTATTGTTTGTAGATATTTTGATGATGACCATTCTGACCGGTGTGAGATGATATCTCATTGTAGTTTTGATTTGCATTTCTCTAATGATTAGTGTATCATTGGAGAAATGTCTATTTAGGTCTTCTGCCCATTTTTGGATTGGGTTGTTTGATTTTTTGATATTGAGTTGCATGAGCTGCTTGTAAATTTTGGAGATTAATCCTTTGTCAGTTGCTTCATTTGCAAATATTTTCTCCCATTCTGAGGGTTGTCTTTTCGTCTTGTTTATGATTTCCTTTGCTGTGCAAAAGCTTTTAAGTTTCATTAGGTCTCATTTGTTTATTTTTGTTTTTATTTCCATTCCTCTAGGAGGTGGGTCAAAAAGGATCCTGCTGTGATTTATGTCATAGAGTGTTCTGCCTATGTTTTCCTCTAAGAGTTTTATAGTGTCTGGCTAAAGGTCTTTAATCCATTTTCAGTTTTTTTGTGTGTGTATGGTTTAGGAAGTGTTCTAATTTCATTCTTTTACATGTAGCTGTCCAGTTTTCCCAGAACCACTTACTGAAGAGGCTATCTTTTCTCCATTGTATACTCTTGCCTCCTTTTTCAAACATAAGGAGACCATATATGCATGGGTTTACCTCTGGGCTTTCTATCCTGTTCCATTGATCCATATTTCTTTTTTGTGCCAGTACCATACTGTCTTAATTACTGTAGCTTTGTAGTATAGTCTGACTACTATAGTCTAGTCCATTTTTCTTTATCAAGAGTGCTTTGGCTATTCAGGATCTTTTGTGCTTCCATACAAATTGTGAAATATTTTTGTTCTAGTTCTGTGAAAAATGCCATTGGTAATTTGCTAGGAATTGCATTGAATCTATAGATTGCTTCGGTAGTATAGTCATTTTCACAATGTTGATTCTTCCAATCCAAGAACATGGTGTATCTCTCCATCTGTTTGTATCATCTTTAATTTCTTTCATCAGTGTCTTATAGTTTTCTGCATACAGGTCTTTTGTCTCCTTAGGTAGGTTTATTCCTAGGTATTTTATTCTTTTTGTTGCAATGATAAATGGGAGTGTTTCCTTAATTTCTGTTTCAGATTTTTCATCATTAGTGTATAGGAATGCAAGAGATTTCTGTGCATTAATTTTGTATCCTGCTACTTTACCAAATTCATTGATTAGCTCTAGTGGTTTTCTGGTAGCATTTTTAGGATTCTCTATGTATAGTATCATGTCATCTGCAAACCGTGACAGCTTCACTTCTTCTTTTCCAATTTGGATTCCTTTTACTTATTTTTCTTCTCTGAATGCTGTGGCTAAAACTTCCAAAACTATGTTGAATAATAGTGGTGAGAGTGGACAACCTTGTCTTGTTCCTGATCTTAGAGGAAATGGTTTCAGTTTTTCACCATTGAGAAGGATGTTGGCTGTGGGTTTGTCATATATGGCCTTTATTATGTTGAGGTAAGTTCCCTCTATGCCTACTTTCTGGAGGAGTTTTATCATAATTGGGTGTTGAATTTTGTCAAAAGCTTTTTCTGCATCTGTTGAGATGATCATATGGTTTTTCTCCGTCAGTTTGTTAACATGGCGTATCACATGGATTGATTTGCTTATATTGAAGAATCCTTGCATCCCTGGGATAAACCCCACTTGACCATGGTGTATGATACTTATAATGTGCCATTGGATTCCGTTTGCTAGTATGTTGTTGAGGATTTTTGCATCTATGTTCATCAGTGATATTGGCCTGTAGTTTTCTTTTTTTGTGGCATCTTTGTCTGGTTTTGGTATCAGGGTGATGGTGGCCTCATAGAATGAGTTTGGGAGTGTTCCTCCCTCTGCTATATTTTGGAAGAGTTTGAGAAAGATAGGTGTTAGCTCTTCTCTAAATATTTGATAGAATTCGCCTGTGAAGCCATCTGGTCCTGGGCTTTTGTTTGTTGGAAGGTTTTTAATCACAGTTTCAATTTCATTACTTGTGATTGGTCTGTTCATACTTTCTGTTTCTTCCTGGTTCAGTCTTGGAAGGTTATACCTTTCTAAGAATTTGTCCATTTCTTCCAGGTTGTCCATTTTATTGGCATAGAGTTGCTTATAGTAGTCTCTTAGGATGCTTTGTATTTCTGCGGTGTCTGTTGTAACTTCTCCTTTTTCATTCCTAATTTTATTGATTTCAGTCCTCTCCCTCTTTTTCTTGATGAGTCTGGCTAATGGCTTATCAATTTTGTTTACCTTCTCAAAGAACCAGCTTTTAGTTTTATTGATCTTTGCTATTGTTTTCTTTGTTTCTATTTCATTTATTTCCGCTCTGATCTTTATAATTTATTTTCTTCTGCTAACTTTGGGTTTTGTTTGTTCTTCTTTCTCTAGTTCCTTTAGGTGTAAGGTTAGATTGTTTACTTGAGATTTTTCTTGTTTCTTTAGGTAGGCTTGTATAGCTATAAACTTCCCTCTTAGAACTGCTTTTGCTGCATCCCATAGGTTTTGGATCGTCGTGTTTTCATTGTCATTTGTCTCTAGGTATTTTTTGATTTCTTCTTTGATTTCTTCAGTGACCTCTTGGTTATTTAGTAACGTATTGTTTAGCCTCCATGTGTTTGTGTTTTTTACGGTTTTTTCCCTGTTACTCATTTCTAATCTCATAGTGTTGTGGTCAGAAAAGAGGCTTGATATGATTTCAATTTTCTTAAATTTACTGAGGCTTGATTTGTGACCCAAGATGTGATCTATCCTGGAGAATGTTCCGTGCGCACTTGAGAAGAAAGTGTAATCTGCTGTTTTTGGATGGAATGTCCTATAAATATCAATCAAATCTATCTGGTCTACTGTGTCATTTAAAGCTTCTGTTTCCTTATTTATTTTCATTTTGGATGATCTGTCCATTGGTGTAAGTGAGGTGTTAAAGTCCCCCATTATTATTGTGTTACTGTCAATTTCCTCTTTTATAGCTGTTAGAAGTTGTCTTATGTATTGAGGTGCTCCTATGTTGGGTGCATATATATTTATAATTGTTATATCTTCTTCTTGGATTGATCCCTTGATCATGATGTAGTGTACTTCCTTGTCTCTTGTAACATTCTTTACTTTAAAGTCTATTTTGTCTGATATGAGTATTGCTACTCCTGCTTTCTTTTGATTTCCATTTACATGGAATATCTTTTTCCATCCCCTCACTTTCAGTCTGTATGTGTCCCTAGGTCTGAAGTGGGTCTCTTGTAGACAGCATATATATGGGTCTTGTTTTTGTATCCATTCAGCAAGCCTGTGTCTTTTGGCTGGAGGATTTAATCCATTCATGTTTAAGGTATTTATTGGTATGTATGTTTCTATGACCATTTTCTTAATTGTTTTGGGTTTGTTTTTGTAGGTCCTTTTCTTCTCTTGTGTTTCCCACTTAGAGAAGTTCCTTTAGCATTTGTTTTAGAGCTGGTTTGGTGGTGCTGAATTCTCTTAGCTTTTTCTTGTCTGTAAAGCTTTTGATTTATCCATCAAATGTGAATGAGATCCTTGCCGGCTAGAGTAATCTTGGTTGTAGGTTCTTCCCTTTCATCAATTTAAATATATGGTGCCACTCCTTTCTGGCTTGTAGAGTTTCTGCTGAGAAATCAGCTGTTAACCTTTTGGGAGTTCCCTTGTATGTTATTTGTCATTTTTCCCTTGCTGCTTTCAATAATTTTTCCTTGTCTTTAATTTTTGCCAATTTGATTACTCTGTGTCTCAGCGTGTTTCTCCTTGGGTTTATCCTGCCTGGGACTCTTCTGTGCTTCCTGGACTTGTGTGGCTATTTCCTTTCCCATGTTAGGGAAGTTTTCGACTATAATCTCTTCAAATATTTTCTCGGGTCCTTTCTCTCTCTCTTCTCCTTCTGGGACCCCTATAATGCGAATGTTGTTGTGTTTAATGTTGTCCCAGAGGTCTCTTAGGCTGTCTTCATTTCTTTTCATTCTTTTTTCTTTAGTCTGTTCTGCAGCAGTGAATTCCACCATTCTGTCTTCCAGGGCATTTACCCATTCTTCTGCCTCAGTTATTCTGCTATTGATTCCTTCTAGTGTAGTTTTCATTTCAGTTATTGTATTGTTCATCTCTGTTTGTTTGTTCTTTAATTCTTCTAGGTCTTCGTTAAACATTCTTGCATCTTCTTGATATTTGCCTCCATTCTTTTTCCAAGGTCCTGGATCATCTTCACTGTCATTATTCTGAATTATTTTTCTGGAAGGTTGCCTATCTCCACTTCATTTAGTTGTTTTTCTGGGGGTTTATCTTGTTCCTTCATCTGGTACATAGCCCTCTGCCTTTTCATCTTGTCTCTTTTTCTGTGAATGTGGTTTTTGTTCCACAGGCTGCAGGATTGTAGTTCTTCTTGCTTCTGCTCCAGATATTATTGAGGCATCCAATCTTCAAAAATTAAGACCTAACTTGGTGGCTACTCCCCATCAGAGAATGCTGTGGCTTATAAATTCATCTTCCTTATTGTTCAACTACTGTCACAGAGGCCTTTATAGTACCTCCTTGTGTTGGAGGGTCTCCTGCAGAGGTGGTAGGTGGCTGTGGCTCACTGTGGGGACAAGGACACTGGCCGTTATGCTTTTTATATGATAATTTTTATTACTATTTCCCTATTGTGGACTGAACCAAGAAATAGTGTGAAGAAGAAAAACATGGCAATTTCTGAAGACTCATTTAACTATGACATCTTGTGCATGACAAGCAGAATTGTGAAACCAGAGTGAGTAATGACAAATCTCTTGTTTTAGATGTTTGTTTTATTTTCTGCAAAACATGATAGGGATCTGGTCATTTGTGTTAAGTATGATTCAAGTCAGGGGAATAGAACAGGAAATGGAGTATGCATTAGTTTGCATGGACTTTTAAACTTCGTCTTTAAAATAGTCTGTGATATATAAAATTCTTGAGAATTTTAAATGAGAAATCCTTAAAACATAGACTGTCTAGTCCATGTGCACGTTTCTTACTGGTACCAATTCACCACCAGAATCCAGCTCTCTTTATTCCAAATTCCATATTTTTTTTGCACAATACCTTACCCAAACCTAGATTAGGTAAGAGAAAAATATTTCTTAATAAGTAGGTTTTATTCCCCCTAATCCTAAGGATTTGTATATTTGGTAAGGAAATTTTCTGATTAACTTTTTGTTTTGAGGAGAATATCATCTTAATTATGCAAGAGGACAGAATCCCTCTAAGATATCCTTTTCATTTAAAGTGTCTAATGTGCCTTCTGGAGTTCATAGTTAAAAGAAATTTACATCTCTAATGCAGCAAACCCTGGAGACCAATCAAAAACTCACATAGCACTCTTCTGTTGTTGCCATTAATCACCTTGGTCCTTAGAGAATATTTATACAAATATTTTTAGTTAAAGATGAAGTCACCCCCAGGGTAGCATGTTTGGGGCCAGTCGACTCTGATGATTTCCAAATAGTGTGATTCCCAGTGGATGTCTAAAATAACACTGCATTTTCACAGTTAAGTGTGCCAGTTAGAGAGATACCTAAGAGAGTTGGAATCATGCCTTTGAGGTTAATGAGAAAATGGGACTCCACAGGTCTCAAAGTACAGTTGGGGTGTAGGGTAGCTAATTTCTCAAACTTCCTCTAACAATTTGATCTGTTTTACCATAATTAGCTATAGGTTATACCAGGGCAACCAGATGATTCCCACTGGGGGAATGAGACTTTTGCATCCTGCTATGAATTATCTTAAAGCCCATGGAAAATAACTCACAATTTTAATCTGTCTCATTGGGCCCTATTAAAAAGTAAATTTAGTCAAAGAACAAAATGAGAAAGAACTTTAAGAAATCTCTGAATAGGTGATTACAGGGCAAGATAAGCTTGAAATAGCTTTAAGTAGTACATTACATGTTTAAAAATATAGAGTCAGAGACAAGTGTTTACTTAAGTTTTCATACTTGTCATACACACACAGACACACACACACACATACTCACAAGAATCTCTTGGGTGAATGTCAGCATTATTGGAGTAGTTTCCAAAGAGTCCACATGTTAAAAGTAATTTTAGTACATATTCAAACACTATTATTTTCTGACTCCTTCCACAGAGAATTATATCTGCCCTTGACCACATCTTCTTTTAAAGAAATCTATTTGAAAGAGTGATTTGTAGCTTCCTGTTTAAATTCATTTTACATTTCTTAACGTCTGGAAGTTAGTTTAAAATTTATTTACAGTTATTTTTCCTCCAGTGGAAATAGCCATCTTATATTATTCATCAGGTTTAATAAGTATAATCTAGAATAAATTGGGGAAAAATAAAAACTCTTTTTCTAAAACTGTTTTCTTTATATATGGACAAATTTGAATCACTGTTTCTCTTCTAACACTCACATGTAAAGTAACATTTTACCCAATTTCTTGGCATTTTAAATATATATATTTACATATGTATTTTAAAAATCAGTTTGAATAGTAAGATGCAATTAAACCATTTCTCCTGAGATGCTATTATTGGGAGAATGAATGAAGGTATTTCCATTAGTCAATCAGATAAACACATTACAATCTTTACTTCACTCAGTTAATATACTCATTATTTGTATTCCCTTCAAGGTCACATATACAGATTATAGATTTTATATATATTATCTCAGGGCTATTGTTTGATTGATTAGATTGAGCAGTTGCTTTGAACCACATTAGAAACTATTGTCATATGATGCTCTAGCAATATTCTCAGCTAGTCCTTTTAACCAGAGCTGCCACACAAGAGAATAATAAATTAATTTCACTACTCATGATTTAGGATTTGATATCAACTAAATATCAAAATCATATCACAAGCAACCTGTAATAACAATTACGTATGCACAGGATTTGAGGAATGGCTACCAAAAAAATCCTTGTCCAAATCTTCTCAAAGACATCTATTATACTCAGCCATCTTTAAAGAGTTTTCTCCCTGTCACCCACCAAGAGTTCAAAATAACTCTGGGAAGATAATTATGGGGAGGAATTCTCTATGATGATTAAAATTGGTAAATATGAAAGAAGAGAGTGAAATGGTAAAAATGATGAATCTGTAATCTACATAAAACAATGCGTAGGGTCTTTCTACTTATATTTTCAGAATAATTGAAAAGGAAGACAAGGCACTATGTTAGCTGTTCATCAAAAATAAAACATTTTATACCTTCCAATTGAGGCTAATTCCAGACACTAAATAATTAAGCTATAATTCAAGGGTTTCTTTTACATTTCCCAGAACCTCATATCATTTAGAGGTGGAAGACTTATTATTTTTTAAAAAAAGAGGTAATGTTTAAATTTTAAAGCTTTTCCTTAAAGTAGAAAAATATTCTTGTTATTTTTAGTGAAAAAAGAGAATTTCAGTTTTGATGATAGGTTATCAGATGATTGTGGGACAGAAATTAATTAATGATATATTTAATTATAGTTGTCTATCTTATAGCATTAATGCATATAAATAATCCCCCCAAAGATTGGAAACCATATTCTACCTAAAGATAGAGGGTGGGATCAGGAAGGAGTGATACAATGGATATTTAAATTTTAGGTACCCTCTTTTAGTGTTTATTTAACACTTTCAAATGCATAATGTTTTGTGTTTTTTTTACGTCAGAGAAGTGCTTTAAATAATTTAATTTAACAGACAGTTCAAAATGAATTCATTCTATATGCTTCCTAAATGAATAACCAATTAGGATACACTTGAATAAGTTTAATCAAATGAGAATTTCATATTTTTGAAGGCAGTCTATTTCATTTTCACATGGTTCTGCTTCTTAGAAAGAGTTTCTTCATACAAAGAGGAAAGGTGCTTTCCTGTTAGTTCCTCCCATTGTTTTAAAAGCTACCTTTTTCTTCTTTAAGAATAAATCAGGGCTTCCCTGGTGGCGCAGTGCTTGAGAATCTGCCTGCCAATGCAGGGGACATGGGTTCGAGCCCTGGTCTGGGAAGATCCCACATGCCATGGAGCAACTAGGCCCCTGAGCCACAACTACTGAGCCTGCGCATCTGGAGCCTGTGCTCCGCGACAGTGAGAGGCCCGTGCACCGCAATGAAGAGTGGCCCCCGCTCGCCACAACTAGAGAAAGCCCTCACACAGAAATGAAGACCCAACACAGCCAAAAATAAATAAATTAATTAATTAATTAAAAAAAAAAGAATAAATCAAACCTCTTGTCCTTTTACATGTGTAATGATAATAACTTTGGGTTTCTTGTATAATATTCAGCTTCCCTAACAACTTCAGTCAAACCTTATCTGTCAAGACCAAACATAGCAATCCTGTCCACCCTTATGTTCTTGCTCTATTATTTTACCTGGGTCTTTCAAATGTAGTAGCACTTAAAATTGAACAGAATTATTTATTTATTTATTTGAAAATATTTATTTGGTGCTCGCTTCTTGAAAGATGTAGATAAAGTCTGTGGACTTCTTGGATTGAATATTTTGGAAATCACTGATGACCATGATACGCTCTTAAGCAGCATATAAGTTATTGCGGGAGGGATTCCAGGGAGTTATAAATGCTATTGAGAATAATAAAGTTAGGTGATAAAAACGAGTCATATGTGACACACTCTTTCTTTGCTATACCCATAAAACAGTGAAGAAGCAAGGGAGGGAGTGATCCTGTTTCTTTGGGTAACTTTTAAATAATTTTAATAAATGTAATACTTTTAATAAAATTGCATATGTCACATTATCTTGAGAGCTAAAATGTCACGAAGCGCCAGATTTTTTTTTTAAAGTGTAAAAATATTCAGACTTGACTATGTTCAGATACAAGCACTGTAAATTCTGTCCACCAGATGGCACTGCTAGGGAGCTTTTCATGGACAAGTCCTATACTCTATACAGTGAAATAAACTGCCTCTGAACTTAACTAACTGGTAGGATGTGAATATAGTTATATGTCATTTCCTTCCTTACAAGGCATTTATTCAGCAGTTAGTAACTTGGACTGATTGTATTGTGTATATTGAAAACACATATAATTTGGTAAAAATTTGTAAGTATACAAAATCCTATTCTGGGTTATTATTACTTATTACCAGATTGGTCAATGTTGCCAGATCAATCAATAATTATTAACAAACACTTGACATCTGCTTTTCCCTAGTGACAACTGTATATAGAAATTGAGAAAATATTATTTTTTGAGTCTTACCTAAGCATTATTTTTAAAAATTCAAAAATTAACACCAAATGACTGTATGCATAGTGCTATCTAGGAAAGGGTGTAGACACTGATTATATGCTTTGGTCTGTGTATTTGGGAAATTTCTCTTGAGTCAGGTGATCCGGTCCCAAAGATTACTTTTGCATTATGTAATTTGTTTGGCTTTTTCCTTCTGATGAAAGTAGAAAAACTTCATAAAATTGGAAGTCTCAGAAATCCTGCCAGGGCTTCCCTGGTGGCGCAGTGGTTGAGAGTCTGCCTGCCAATGCAGGGGACACGGGTTCGAGCCCTGGTCTGGGAAGATCCCACATGCCGCGGAGCAACTAAGCCCGTGAGCCACAATTACTGAGCCTGCGCGTCTGGAGCCTGTGCTCCGCTACAAGAGAGGCCGCGATAGTGAGAGGCCCACGCACCGCGATGAAGAGTGGCCCCCGCTTGCCACAACTAGAGGAAGCCCTCGCACAGAAACGAAGACCCAACACAGCCATAAATAAATAAATAAATAAAATTAAAAAAAAAAAAAAAAAAAAAGAAATCCTGCCAAATGGATGACTCTGAATTGTTTATGCTATAATATGTGAGCAATATTTGTTGAAGAAATTTTCATTATTCTGAATTACTCTTAAAGGATATGCACATGTTAGATGGAATAACAACTATCACGAGAGATATTATAAAGTCAACTAAGATACTGCACAACGCCCAGCACACAGCAAGCTCTAAGTGTCAGCTAGAGAGTAAATGACTTAAGGCCAAAAATATGGTGAGTGAGCAAAGTGAGGGTGGGGAGGAGATTAAGTGTCTGAGCAATGGGCAGAAGTTTGAGACGCTTTTGCTTAAAGATGAAGATGGCTGGCTAATCTCCATGTATGGGGTAAATGGGGGTGATACAAGCTCTGCAAATCTTGGGAACCCAGACTTCTAAAAGACTCAAGGCCAGTTTCCTGTCTTTGTCCAAATAGTACATGACTTTAAGCAAATAACTTAATCTTTTTGTTCATCAGTTCCCCTGTCTTTATAAGTGGATTCATTCATTCATTTAATAAGTGTTTAGCTGAACACTTGGCATGTACAGGGTACCATGCTAGTTGTTCTGGTGATTCAGTTAGCCTCTAAGACAGTTGATAACTTAGTGATCCAGAGCACAGGAGCTGGAGTTAGACAGGACTGGATTTGAACACAGACTTTCTCAGTTACTGGGTATGTGACTTTGAGAAAGTTACTGTCTGGGCTTCCATGTGCTCATCTGTAAAATGGAGAAAATAAGGTTCCTATGTCATAGTGTGATTGTGAAGATCCAAAGGTTTCATGAATATTAAGCCGTCTAGCATAGTGCCTGGCAGGGACCTGGCACTTGGGAAACATTAGCAGCTGTGAAAACAGACAGCCCCTCACTACCTCCCCAACTTGCCCTGCAAAACCTTACAGTGGAGGGCTTCCCTGGTGGCGCAGTGGTTAAGAACTTGCCTGCCAATGCAAAGGACACGGGTTCGAGCCCTGGCCCGGGAAGATCCCACATGCCGCGGAGCAACTAAGCCCGTATGCCACAACTACTGAGCCTGAGCTCTAGAGTCTGCAAGCCGCAACTACTGAGCCCACGTGCCACAACTACTGAAGCCCTTGCGCCTAGAGCCTGAGCTCCACAGCAAGAGAAGCCATGACAATGAGAAGCCTGCGCACCGCAACGAAGAGGAGCTCCCGCTCGCCGCAACTAGAGAAAGCCCGTGCGCAGCAATGAAGACCCAACGCAGCCAAAAATAAATAAATGTATTTTTTTAAAAAAACCTTACAGTGGAGACTCTTCTCTAAAAAGTGCTGGAGACTCTTCTCTAAAAAGTAATGTCTCATGAGAGTACCAGCAAAGGTGCTTTCCTCAAATACTTGAAGGCTGTCTGGTACAAGAGAGCTTTGACGTTCTATAAAATACAAAGAATTTAGCCAAGACCAATATAATGAAGACTTCTCCTACAGGCAGAGCAGGCCAACGCTAGACAAGGCTACCTCAATAGATGGTGAGTCCCCCATGACTGCAGATGCTCAAACAGACACCACACGGCACCTTTCTAAGATGTTGTAGATAACATCCGAGCATTATCATGCTCAAATATATGACCCTTAAGGTTACTTTTAACCCTGAAATTCCATGGGTAATTATTTCTGACCATGAGGAGCAGAGATGCTACCATAGGGGAGGGAGAACTTGAGTTGAGCTTGAAGGATGAGTGGGATTTTAATAGAATGCATAGAAACATTCCCGGCAGGAGGCCCTCTCTATGGAAATGCATGGAGGCCTGGGAGAACAGAGTGTGGACAGCTGGTATCGCTGATCACAGGGCCCAGATAAGACGAGAGTGAAGTACAACACGGCCAGTCCCTGCCCCACTCCCCTCACAAGGCAGGTGCCAGAAACTGACAATCTATGAAAAAGATTCTGCAGAACCCCAAAGCGGGATACAATTGGGCATTATCACACACGCAGTTCACATCATTGCACGACATTCTAAATCCACAGCCCCCCATGGTGATCATTAGATACAGGCTTGGGACAGTCCCTGACTCAGTCCACTGTGGGGGGCTGCATAGTTTCTTTCAGGCTGGGGTTTTGGTCCAAGGAATACAAAGAGGCTTAGGACATAGCAGCTACTCCATCCCTACTCTGTCGAAAGACCCAGAGTACACCTCGGAGTCAGGCCTGCACGCAAGACCCAGAGCACAGGGAACAGTGAGAAATACATGGAATCTGGACTCAGGAGACCTAGATTCAAGTCCATGCCTGCCACTCCCTCCACATACCTCCAGCAAATTATTTAACCCTTCTAAGACCCACGGCCTCATCCATAAAGTGGAGACCCTAACTCCCTCAGTTGATTTGAGAGGGACTGTATGAAAGGTGCTTTATGAAATTACAGGAACTGCTGATTGTTTCTATATAAACGTCTCTTTCTTGGCTATACCATAGGCTCTAGCCTGAAGGGATGGCTAAAGTAAATCAGACTCTGCCTGAATTCCTCTTCTGGGGTTCTCCGACCTAAGGGCCCCCTCTTCTGAGGGTGCTTCTGGTCTACCTGGCCACCTTGCTGGGTAACTCTCTGATCATCCTTCTCACATGGGCCAGCCCTACCCTTCACTTGCCCATGTACTTCTTCCTGCGCCACCTCTCCATGGTGGAGCTCCTCTACACCACTGACATCGTGCCCAGGACCCTGACTGACCTGGCCTCCCTGCACCCCTGCACCATCTTCTTCCAGGGCCGTGCAGCCCAGAGGTATGTCTTCATTGTCCCGGGCATCTCAGAGTGCTGCCTGCTCACAGGAATGGTCTATGACCGCTAGGCTGCCATCTGCTGGTCCCTGCACTCCTCCACCCTCATGAGCTGGCGGGCCTGCATGGCCATGATGGGCATCTCCTGGCTCATGGGCATCATCACGGCCACCACCCATTCCTTCCTCATCTTCACCCTGCCTTTCCCCAGCCGCCCAATCATCCCACACTTCCTCTGCGACATCCTGCCAGTACTGAGGTTGGCAAGTGCTGGGAAGCACAGGAGCGTGATCTCTGTGATGACAGCCACCGTGGTCTTCATTGTCGTCCCCTTCTCTCTGATTGTCACTTCTTACGCCCGCATCTTGGGTGCCATCCTGGCAATGGCCTCCACCCAGAGCCGCTGCAAGGTCTTCTCCACCTGTTCCTCCCACCTGCTCGTGGTCTTCCCCTTCTTTGGAACGGCCAGCATCACCTACATCTGGCCCCAGGCAGGCTCCTCTGTTACCACAGACCGCGTCCTCAGCCTCTTCTACACGGTCATCACACCCATGCTCAACCCCATCATCTACACCCTTCGGAACAAGGAGGTGACAAGGGCCCTGCAGCACATGGTGAAGAGGCAGGTCCCCTCACCCTGATGGGACTCAGGGGTTGTCTGCTCACTCACTGACTGCTACTCCTCCCAGCCCTCAGGTGCCTGGTTTCAAACCCAGCCTAACAGAAACTATGCAGCACCTCAAAGAGATTAGGCTTCCTGGCAGAAAGCATTGGCATTAAAACAAAGATAAATCTATATCTTACCTCCTCTCCCACACCCCAGACTCACTACCAGAGCATGAGTTATTAGGATGAGGCAGAACGGAAGGGAATGCTGCCTATGGGGAAGAGCATTTAATCTCTTTGAGGTTGTTCTGGATCTGTGAGCAAGGTGATTGCCATGGCTATACCAGTAGTCAGAGGTCCATGTCAGTCATGAAGGCAGATGTCTAGGACCTTGACATCCAACTAAGTCACCCACCCAGAGGCCATGGAGGAGTTTACCTGGCCCTTTGACCTAGTTTTCTCCCAGAAACACACTGCAGTCTTATGCCCTGGATGCCTTTTTTTTTTTTTTAACATCTTTATTAGCATCTTTATTGCAGTATAATTGCTTTACAATGGTGTGTTAGTTTCTGCTTTATAACAAAGTGAATCAGCTATACATATACATATATCCCCATATCTCCTCCCTCTTTTGTCTCCCTCCCACCCTCCCTATTGCACCCATTTAGGTGGTCACAAAGCACTGAGCTGATCTCCCTGTGCTATACGGCTGCTTCCCACTAGCTATCTATTTTCCCTGGATGCCTTTTAGAAAAGAGGGAACTGTTACCCCCTTGAAATATTCCACATGAATATTCTTCCCTGCCTTTCCCCATCCTTGATTTCTGACATCATCCTTAACTGGTGATAACACATCCAAATGGACAAGAGCATCTCTCCGGATTCCCTATTCTTATCCCAACATGTGTCATCAGCTTGATCCCGTACCTCCTTCTCTGGTATCTCAGACTGGGTGAAGCCCTGAGGCCATCCTGGATGGGAACTAGAGAGTGGACACTTAACAGTCACTGTGGCCACCCAGCATTTGACCCTCCTTCAGTGTTTGGAGAACTCTCCACTTTAGAAGTCGGGTAGGGAGAAAAACCACCACCCTCTGTGAGCTAAGAACATGTCCTAGCCCCCTAGGCATGTGACCCGGTTGCACCAGTCGGATGCACCCATGCCTGACTTTGAGTAGCAAGTGCCCACAAGTGGCAGAGAGCTGCCCTTGCTCTCTGGCAACAGCAAAGAAAGCTGCAGCAGCAAGATTCTGATGTAGAAGTGGCATCTGGTCCCTCATGGAAGCACCAACCGTTTCCTCAACTGACCAACTCACGTTTGGGAGTTACCCCTGGTTAATGATTGATTACAGTTTAGAGGTGCTTCTGGAAGGCTCCCTGGAAGAAGTGACTTGATGCAGTGTTTCTAACCTTCCTCACATCGTGGCACACATAGAAAATGCTAATATTTGAGTGGCACACCAGAGTAAACTGAAGGGGATTTGGAGGCATCTAGGTAGGACCTGATGGAAAAAAATTCAATGCACTTTCTTTTTACTGTATAATTATAAGGAAAATAAGATATACAACAATATGGAAGTTTTTGAATACTGGTTTTACATAAAACTTCCAAATAAAAGATTTAAATTTTTATACGAAACTTGAGCTTGCTTCTGTGAACATAAATTTTGTATTAGCTTTTGTACTTGAAAAATGACTAAACACCTCCTGATCAAAATTTTTTATTTGTTTTTTAATTCAACTATAGTTGATTTCCTGATCAAGATTTTTAAGTATTAATTTCTTTTTTTATATAAATTTATTTATTTATTTGTTTGTTTGTTTATTTATGGCTGCATTGGGTCTTCGTTGCTGCGCGCGGGCTTTCTCTAGTTGCGGCGAGCGGGCGCAACTCTTCATTGCAGTGCACAGGCTTCTCATTTCGGTGGCTTCTCTTGTTACAGAGCACAGGCTCTAGGTGCGCGGGATCAGTAGTTGTGGCCCTCGGGCTCAGTAGTTTTGGCGCACGGGCTTAGTTGCTCTGCGTCATGTGGGATCTTCCAGGGCTCGAACGTGTGTCCCCTGCATTGGCAGACGGATTCTTAATCACTGAGCTACCAGGGAAGTCTCAAGTATTAATTTCTTAAAATAAATATCGTCATCACAAAAGAAAACTACTCACAGAAGTGGGTGATAAAAAAATGTAAAGTCCTTTTTCAAAATCATTCAAAATTTTGCAATAGTTTAAATTATAGATAATTATATATTTTTTTATTTACTAGCTCTTCCTTTTCTTTCATTGACAAGGGTAATGTTGAAAATCTTGCTGATGATAAAGAAGAATTTCATATCCAATCATACTTTTCATGCATGCAGAACGTATGTGCATTTTTAGCACAGCCTCCGTGTGGCCGGCTTAGATACCATGATAGGGAACATCAACAAGCAACTGAAGGAAGATTCAGGACCAGTAGAGAGCTGGACTCTCAGGAGGCCCCTTGGACTCTTCACCCTCCTACCCCTGAGGGCCACACCTTGAGCTGTTCACTGTGTGCCTTGGGCACAGAGAAGCCCACCTCCTCCACAATTCCACAGGCTCCTCATCCACACTGGGCAGCAGGATGCACCGGAGCTGCCTGCAGGGAGTAGGCATGGAGGTTGCAGAGCACATCATGGGCTGCCTTCCTCCCACCGAGGCCAAGCAGTGGCTACCGCTCATTCTTCTCAGCAACTGCGGGAACCTCAGTGTGTATCACCAAACCCCACTCCTTTGGGGCTTGCCCCTGAGGAGTCTCAGGCCAGGCTGCTTATGGCCAAATGCAATGGGTCTGGCATCTCCGTCTATTCCAAGAGCCCACACATCCAGAAACCAAGGGCTAAGAGGATCACTCTCTTACAGAACACCTGCAATCCGTGTGGTCTTCCTGCATGCCATGATACACCCGTTGGGAAACTCAAGTGTAATACACTCACTCAGAAAATACAATTGACAAACTATGTCCCAGAGATGTGGGGCAAAAGGGAATAAAACACAACCTAATGGGGGAGAGAGACCAATTAACAGTCAACTACAATCTTACAATTTTATATGAGATGTGTACCGAAGATAGGACAGTAAAGGGAATTCCCTGGCGGTCCAGTGGTTAGGACTCTGCGCTTTCACTGCCGGGGTGCAGGTTCAGTCCCTGGTCAGGGAACTAAGATCCCGAAAGCCATGTGTTGTGGCCAAAAAAAAAAAAAAAAAAAAATAGTATGTTAAGGAGCACAAGGGAAATGTCCCAAATCCAGCCTGAGAGGAACAGAGACAGCTTCATGGAGGACGAAATATCTTAACTGAAGATAACAAGGGAAAGAAGTAGGAAAGGGAATAGAATGTGCAAAGGTCCAGAGGTGATAAAGAGCATGGCACACTCCAGGAACTGCAGGACGATTATTACAATATGTAATAATTTATATAAATATAGATACATAATAGACATTATAGATATATAGATATAGATATATGATGAGCAACAGGGAAGTGACAAGAGAGGAAACTGGTGCAAGCGGTGACCAAATTTGTTGGGGTATGAAAAGGTCCAGTTAACCACACGTCTCTCCCTTTTCGGTTCTCTACCAACTAGGAAAATACACTGAAATTAGATAGAAAGCCCAAGATCAGCCTTATTACTAGTCAAACTGAATTGGAGGGTATGTCTTGAACCCAAGGTCACAATGAGCTTCCTCCTCCCTACATTTACCCCCAGTAACAGGCAGAGGATCTGTACACATCACACATCCCTCCAAGCAGGACTGCCCCCAGCTCACCAGCTAAAGGCAAAGAGTGTGTGCAACCTCAAGCAGGCCAGGCTGAAGAAGAAAGCTAAGGAGGGCTTAGGCCACGCTGGGCAGAAATGCTTTCTACAGTATCATCAGTACGTTCACTCCTCCTCCCCTGAAGAAGCGAGTGAGGGGCTAGAGGGAACGGCAGGTGGTGTTTCCACCCCTGTTCTCTTCTGGGAAAGGAATAAAAAATCCTCCATCTTGTGGAAAACCCAAGGAGCTGGGTAATAGATGTGCTCCCACCTCCACACAGTACAAATCATGAAGGATGTCGGGGTCACCTTAGAATTTGGGGACTCATCCTGAGTCACAAGATCAGATTTGAGTTTTTAAAAAATCATTCTACTGGTATGAAGAATAGATAATAGTGGCAGGAAAAAGAGACATGGAGACCACTGACCAGTTTATCAGTAATGGTGCCTAGCCGCAAACAATAGATTCCACTCTGCTCATCTTAAGCAGAGAGAAATTATTCAAAGATTGAGCAGTGCACGGAGCCTCCGAGGCGGGGGCAGGGAGCCAGGGTCCTCAGCGGTGCAGCAAGGATGACACTCGACACCCCACAGGGGCAGCCTCAGTATCCACACTACTGCCACCAGGAGCTCGGTTCATACAACCCTGCCCAGCGCACACTGATGGCACTCGGGACAAGACGTCACAGCTCTACCACAGCTGCCCCCCCGGAGCCAATCATCTCTCCCACATGCTCTGTGGACTGTAAATTCTGCATCCTTACTCAGCCCCAAACCAAAGTATCCTGCAGATGAGTCCAACTGGAAGAACCATAGCCACATGCCAGCACCGTAACTGCAAGGGTAGCTGGGAAAGCAAGTTTTCTGGCTACTACTTTAGGAGAGGGGGTTCATAAGACAGAAAACTTCCCGTACATTAGAGAGCTGTTCAAAAGGTGCTGGAAAGACAGAAAACAAGACAAATGTAGACAGCTACAAATCCCACTGCTGTCACTGGAATCCAGGTGATTCTAGCACACTCTCCATTGGAAAGAAGGGAGAAGAAGTACAGTGCAGTGGGCTGGTAGAAACTTGAGACAAAAAGTAAATGATTAGGGCCTGAACGGGAAACACAAAAAGGGAGTGGAGCCAGGATGAATAGTAACAGTAATAACTAAGACTGTCTGAATACATACTATATCAGTGTAGTAACACGATACTAACCCCTTGATTACCTTATGTAATTCCCATAAAAACCCTATGTGGTAGGTACAGGGATGGATCCCAATTATGTGGGACCTAAAGCTTATATCCTTTGAGAGAGCCCTATTTAATAAAATAAGACAAAAGTACAAATATAAAATTAAGTACAATGTTTATTTTAAATGAAAAAAGAAATGGTTAAAATTATATATATATTTTTTAACTGGCAGATGCCACAAATGAGATACAATCCAGAAGAATAATATATTTTTGTTACTTAACTCCCTGATCACCTCGATGATTCTTTTTCCCGTTTTTTGCTGTGTACTCTTTGATTGCCTTCATATTCATATGAACAATGATTTTGTAATACACTTTCTGCAAAGCGATTAGGAAGAAAATTTGTCTTCCCCCTAGCATGGTTGATTGAAATTTGTCGTTCTTTTATTGGTAGTTTAGAAAAAATATATATTTTTAACTTCACCACTCACTTTTGGTAATTTTGTGTAAGTTTTTAGGATTGTCAAATTTAGTCAAACCTCTATCAAGTTTCTTTCATATATTAGCTGTAAATTTTCCCAAAGTTTCAAGTTTTCTTGTGCAATGAATTATCTTAAATAGTCTTTGAACCTCACTCATTAGCCAGTTTGCCCTCAAGGTTTCCATTGCAGTACCATATTAAATTTGTTTTCTTCTTTGATGTCAGTATTTTATGTCTAATCAGCAGGACATCTAAATCTTTTCCCAGTGTGTTTATGTGAGTCACTCCTCTTCATTAACTGAATGGTGTTCAGGTTGACTATTGCCGCATAACAAACCACCCCAAATCTAGTGGCATAAAGCAATAGACAGTTTATTGTGCTCGTAATTTCTGTAGGTCAAGAATTTAGACAGAGCACACCAAGGATGTCTCGTCTCTGCTGCACAATGTCTCTGTCATCAGCTGGAAAAGACTCAGTAGCTAGAAGTGACTTGAACAGCTGGGAGCAGAATCATCTAATGGTGTCTTCATTCACATGTCGGGAGCCTGTAATGACTGAGTTTATTGACCTACACTTGATCTCTCCATGGGGCTTGGCCTCCTCACAGCATAGCAGCTGGTTTCCAAGAAGGAGTGTTCCAAGAGAAAACATCCAAAGTAAGCATTCCAAGAGCCAAGACAAAAGCTGCAAGGTTTTTGACCTAACCCTGGAAGTCACACAGCATCGTTTCCACCATTGATTATAAGTGAGTCACTAAGGCAAGCCCAGATTTAAGAGTAGGAGGTTTAGAGTCCACCTCTTGATATAGGAGAGTGACAAGGTCACATTGCAGCAGTGCATGTGGGGGACTTCCGTGGTGGTCCAGTGGTTAAGGCTCCACACTGCCACTGCAGGGGGCACAGGTTCGATCCCTGGTCAGGGAACTAAGATTCCACATGCTGCACAGCGTGGCCAAAAGAAAAAGAAAAAGTGCATGTGGGATGGGAGATATTGCTGCTGCAATCTTTGAAAAATATTATCTGTCAGAGATAGATTATCAAGTAATCCAAGAGCCTATACTTCATGCAAAATCTATCTATTCCTCTTAATGAATTACTGTTTTTAATACAATTTGAAATTTCTATTATAATTCACTTCTCAGTATAAGAATAACTTCAGGGACTTCCCTGATGGTGCAGTGGTTGGGAGTCCGCCTGCCAATGCAGGGGACACGGGTTCGAGCCCTGGTCCGGGAAGATCCCACATGCCGCGGAGCAGCTAAGCCCATGCGTCACAACTACTGAGCTGGCGCTGTAGAGCCCGCGAGCCACAACTAGAGAAAGCCCGTGTGCAGCAACGAAGACCCAACACAGCCAAAAATACATAAATAAAATAAATAAATTTAAAAAAATTAAAAAAAAAGAATAACTTCATCATTCATCTTTATTGCTTTTGTTTCATATTTCATTATTTTCATCTAGGTTTTCTCTCAGTTCCTTTATAAATAAATCTGAAGATGACAAAGGCAGGTAACTTCATATACATCCAAGTCAATTAAAGGTGTTTTTGATTTCTCACTTTTTTTTTTTTTAAGAGTTACAGTGTTCCACTAAAGGCATCTCTCTTTTTTTTTTTCTTTTAAAGATTTATTTATTGATTGATTGACTGATTGCTATGTTGGGTCTTCGTTTCTGTGCGAGGGCTTTCTCTAGTTGCGGCAAGCGGGAGCCACTCTTCATCGCGGTGCGCGGGCCTCTCACTATCGTGGCCTCTCTTGTTGCGGAGCACAGGCTCCAGACGCGCAGGCTCAGTAGTTGTGGCTCACGGGCTTAGTTGCTCCGCGGCATGTGGGATCCTCCCAGACCAGGGCTCGAACCCGTGTCCCCTGCATTAGCAGGCAGATTCTCAACCACTGCGCCACCAGGGAAGCCCCACTTTTTAATTGAAACACTCAAAACATCTTTTCAAATTTCAGTTAAAATGAAGCATTTGAATTTAATCAAATACTGCATTCCCATTTTTCAAAAAAAAAGAAGAAAATTAATGGTGTGTTTATAATTATATGTGTTCCTGCATTATCAAGTACCTTTCTGATAGGAGAGAAATTTTTTTACTTAGAGGATGAAAACCAAATCCTGCTTACAACATTACACATGTGATGATTGGAAGGTTTTTTTGCCGTATACTAACTTCTCGATCCATACATTTCCAACCTTGTTTCTCCTCCACTTCCCATATTTTTTCGGTGCCAGGCACCATCAGACACATTTTTACCATAATACATCTGGCGCTGTGCTCTGTGTTGTAATGCTGAGTGTTATGGCACAGTGGGTAGACGGCGCATTCCTGGAAGTCATTCCTGCATCAGGACAACTAGCAATAACTTAACTGTATTCAAAAATAACTGTGGGGGCTTCCCTGGTGGTGCAGTGGTTGAGAGTCTGCCTGCCAAGGCAGGGAACACGAGTTCGAGCCCTGGTCTGGGAAGATCCCATATGCCACGGAGCAGCTGGGCCCGTGAGCCACAACTACTGAGCCTGCGCGTCTGGAGCCTGTGCTCCGCAACAAGAGAGGCCGCCGAGAGTGAGAGGCCGGCGCACTGCGATGAAGAGTGGCCCCCGCTTGCCACAACTGGAGAAAGCCCTCACACAGAAACGAAGACCCAACACAGCCATAAATTAAAATAATTAATTAATTAATAAATAATAAGTAAATAAATAAATAACTGTGAACCACATAAACCCAGATGGTACCATCCCCCCAAACTCAAACTTGATCTATCCCCAACTCAACTTTGCCTTAGATCCAAAAACTGCCATGGCCACTTCAACAGCACCCATCACAAGGGGAAATTGGGCAGAGGAAGTCATAAAGGAGAGAGACAGAAGTTACAACAGACTGCAGTTAAAATATATCACTTTGCAATTTTTATAAAAATATATGAACATAGGACCACAATTGCTAGAACTTCCTGGCCCTTTTAAGGGGCCCATGCAAGTGAAGAGCCCCAAAAGTTTAAGCTTCACAGTAAATCTACCTCTAAGTAGACTCTTATCATATCAGTTGCAACAAGATGAGGAAACCAAGGCTCAGAGATGTTGAACTACTTTCCCTAGGTAACACAGCTAGGAAATAACAGACTTGAGTTTCCAACCCTAGAGCCCACACTTTAACTCTCTACACCATTAATTCTCCCTCTGATAATGTGAGCTTAGAGAAAGTGGGAAGATGAGCGCAGACAAGGAGCTAAGGAAAATAAACAGAGCGAAAGGTGGAAAAAGGTTAGTGGCACAGATGAGGAGAAGCAGGACAGCCTGGACTGCCAGAAAGCCACTTCTTCTCACCTGGGCTACGTATGCAAATATTGAATAAGAAAATGCATTTTCCCCTGTCTTATTACGTGGAAAACAGTCCAGAATCAGTATGCTTTCTCCTGGAAGGGACAGAAGTTCACCTTTCTTGACTTGCCTCAGAGTTACACCAACTCTAGCTCTATGGCATCATTTAATCCACAGGCATCTTGATCATCTCACCATCCTGTAGGACACCACATGGCCCATTATAATGATGAGACTATGCTGACAGCACCTGGAGAGAAGCAAATGGCAGGCACTCTAGATGCACATTCATACCAGAGAGTAGGAGGTAAGTCCCACCAAATTTAGGGACCTGTCACCTCAGTGAAGATTTTCTGGGGATGTCAAGACATCTCCTCAAATGTTAAGGACAAGTTGCCTCACCTTTTTCTCTCTACGGTAAGAAAAAGACCTCCTATGGGTCTCTGGATTTGGGAAACAACACATAGCCCATATGGATGTACTGCTTCAAACTACTTAACAGGTGTCTTACAAGCCAGAGCAAGAAAAGGCTTTCTAGCTGGTCCAGGCTACAGTTCTGCCATCTGGGCCTTCTGAACCACCCAGAAGACCCTAAGATGTTCAGTGTCAGTCGCACTGAAATCTGTGTTAAGTCCAAGAGGCAAGCCCAGGTTTGGGAACCAAACCCAGGTTTTGAGAGCCAAGGCCTTCCCTTTGGGGCAAACAATTAGTATCTTATTGTGAAACTGTTCTCGGGCTCCTTGTAGGCAACAGTATATACTAAACACCTGACCACTGAACACCAGGTGACTATTGAACTGTACTGCTCACCATAGATTGGATGTAACTGATCCATCAGCCGAAAATTAGATATTTCTAGTAGCACTTCATCAACAAGCAGAAGTGCTAAATTTAGATGGGGCCCAGGCACACCCTGAAGACACCTTGCATCTACCCCTTTCCTCAGCAAATCACACCCAGTTCACTCTTAATGGGGCTGTGAATAGAATAGCCATAATGGCAGGAAAGGAGGCCATGTATGAACTCAACAAAAGGGGCTTCTCTTCATCAGCCGACCCACTTATCCCCACTGCTGAGAATTCACTTGCCATTTACTTTGATTTGGTGGTTAAGAGCTTTGTGGGAAACAGAACTCCACCCTCTTCTACAGAAGCCAATAAGGCCAAAATACTGGCTTTCCCTAAACTCTTGGCAGCCAAGGCACAGGTCTGTGACCTTAGCTACTCCCGGTGGATGTATCTGCCTAAGACTTCTTTTTTTTTTTTAATTTATTTTTGGCTGCATTGGGTCTTTGTTGCTGCGTGCGGGCTTTCTCTAGTTGCAG
Organism: Balaenoptera acutorostrata; assembly: GCF_949987535.1. NCBI lineage: Eukaryota > Metazoa > Chordata > Mammalia > Artiodactyla > Balaenopteridae > Balaenoptera > Balaenoptera acutorostrata. Next base: position 61,084,223 of record NC_080074.1, on the reverse strand, counting down.
CGAGTGGGGGCTACTCTTCGTTGCGGTGCACGGGCTTCTCATTGCGGTGGCTTCTCTTGTTGTGGAGCACGGGCTCTAGGCGCACAGACTCAGTAGTTGTGGCACGCGGGCTTCAGTAGTCATGGCACGCGGGCTCTAGAACGCAGGCTCAGTAGTTGTGGAGCACGGGCTCAGTAGTTGTGGCTCACGGGCTTAGTGCTCTGCGGTATGTGGGATCTTCCCGGACCAGAGCTCAAACCTGTGTCCCCTGCGTTGGCAGGAAGATTCTTAACCACTACGCCACCAGGGAAGTCCCCTGCCTAAGACTTTAAATCAGGTGCAAGTGATGCAGAGAGTAAAGTTTACAATTCATTTTGGTGATGGCAGCGGTGGCATCCAGGACCCAGAGGCAGCCGCATCACATGGTGCCAGAGAAGTCACCAATAACCAATGGTGGCAGTGCCAACAGCATCCTAGCCAGACCACCCCTGTGGTATGACCTTGACCGTGGTCCTGATCTCTGAGTTTCTCTTGGTTCTTGATGATTGTCTAAGCCTGGTTCTCCAGGATTCCTACCAACACTGTGAGCCACCAGAGGCAGTTTTTCTCCACCCCAGAACTGTTCACTTGTTACCCCTTTCCTTCTCTCCCAAGGCCCATAGGGAATGGCTCATCTGATCCCTTCTGAGTTATCCCCACTCACAGCTTGTATGAGGATTTCCTCATTTCCAAATCCCCTCTCTTCAAAATCCCACAGACAGCTTCTCCCTTACCTCTCTTCAACATACATTTTAGATTTTCCAGCAACTTTAGTGAAATTCTTTTAATGAAGAAAGTTCCCAAATTTTTAAGATGTCTAAAAACATCAATGAACGTTTTCACTGAAGTTCACAGAAATGCAAATGATAGCAGTACCAATCATACTAGTAATCAAAATAAACTACTTAGCACTTTACTATTTGCCATGCACTGTGCTGAGCAGTCTTTTTAATATTTATTTATCTATTCAACAAACATTTCTTGAACATCTACCACGTGCCAGGCACTATTCTAGGCACTAGGAATACACTAGTGAACAAGACAGGCAGCATCCCTGCCTTTATAGGACAAGTATTTTAGTGAAAGGAGAGAAACCATAAACTAATAAGTTGATTTCAGATGATGCTAAGTGACCATATAGCAAAGAATGACGGGGAAGGCTACATTTTATCCTCACGACTATCCTGTGAAGCATAGAAACGATGGAAATCATTGTTTTACACATTAGGAAAAATTAAGGCATAAAAATGTTAAGAAACCTCCCAAGATCTCACAGATAGTAAATGGCAGTCAGGATTGGATCTTGGAGCTTTCTGGCACCAAAGCCAAGCTCTAAACCACTGTGCCATAGTGCTATCTATAACCAGCCTTCTGGTAAACCTTCCTTAGCCAGCTCCATATTCTCCACTCCTAGACTTTCTAATATATTAAGGAACTCTATTCCACTCTTTAATGCCCCTTATTCCCAAGGACAGACATGGACTCCTCCATCCCCAGCCTTCCATATCCTCTTTTGCACTTACAGGAAGACCAGCATTCACACAAGTACTAAGAGTGAGTTTCTGCTCAAACAAAGGACTCACGTCAGAGGAAATTACTCTATTTCCCAAGTGGCTTCCTTCTTCCTAAATGGAGATGATCAGAGCTTTCTACTTAGATCCTCACCTCCAACTGCAGGTCCAGCCCTGCTTGAATAGCACCTGGGGATAGAGTTGCCAGATGTAGCAAATAAAAATATAAGACATCTAATCAAATTTGATTTTCTGATGAACAAAGAATAATTTTTTAACGTACGCATGTCCCAAATATTGCTTTCTCAAGAAAGATAAAATGGTGCTAAATCCTTCTGGCCAAATATTTCACAGGACACACTTATACCAAAAACTTACTTGTTGTTCATCTGAAATTCAAATTTAACTGAACATCCAGTATTTTTTTGGCAACTCTGTCTGGGGTCCCTGAAAATAGGAGGACCTCAGCCTCCAGAGCTGATGGTCACCACCTCAGGTGAAAGAAGCACGAAGCCACTTAGGGCTGAGCCAGTCCAATTTCAACACATCCTCCTCCTCTTGCCTCCACCCTTAGCTCAGAACATGAGGAAAAAGTCTCTCCCCTTGTCTTATTCAGATACCAACTCTATCAGGAAGTCATTCCTTGAGTCTAACTTTGATGCCTCATGTTGCACTCTCAGTCCAAGTATGTCTCAGCCAGTCCTTGGTAGACTGAGGGAAAGTGAGTTCATGCCCTTCTCATCAGGTCTTTTCTGCATTGCAAGATCCTAGACATCCATTCCTTCCCCACCCTGTTCTTCCCCGGGCTATCTAACCCTTCCTGACTCTTAGTCCATTTCCTTGCCCTGAAAATTGGACTGCCCTCAGTTGGACTGTAAACCAACAAAAATTCTTTTGGAGGGCAATTTGGCAATATGTTTCAAAAGCTCTAAAATTGTGCGTATGTTTTGACTCAGCAATTCCATTTCTAGAAGTTTGTGCTCTGAAAAGCATAAGTATACAAACATATAACTGCAATGGTATCTATCTCAGCAAAAGCAATAACAAAAATATTTAATTCCAATAATAGAAGATTGCTTTAAATTTTAGTATCCAACTATATAGATATTAAAATAATGCTTTAGAAGCCTACTTATATGGTAAAACGTTATAATATAGTTTGATAAAGTGGAAAACAAAAGTTGTGAGCAATTCACACAATATAATCCCATTTTTTTAATTCTTAAAAATATGTATATATACATATACAGAGGGAAACCAGACCACAATAATTTCCCAAGGGCATTATTAACACCAAAGTATTAATAGTTACTGTCTTTTCTTCTGGATGCAAAATTCCCTGCAATTAACAGTGTTAGTTTTGTAAATTGGAAATGGAAATCAATGCTATTTTAAAGGCCCTCATGTACTGTGCCTTGAGAGTGATTTTCCTGCTTATATTACACTGTCCCTCTTGCAGCTTACTGCTAAAGGAGAGTTTATAAACAAGCAAGAATGGGCTGCCCAAGAAAAGTAAAATGGTGCTAGATCCTCCCGGCAGGCAAATTAAGGTGGCTTCAAGCAGAAATAGTGGACAGTTTACAAGAAACAAAAGCATCATCGTGGGAGTCCAGGAGCCAGACCAGACCTTCTGATCAGAGTCAGAGTCTAGAGATGTATGTGCATTTCTACCCTAGGATCAGAGGAGATGAAGAGGAAGTCAGTCCATGGGTGAGAAAGAAGCTAAGTAGAGAATATCAACATCTCAGGGATCCCGGGAGAGAACATTTAAGTCACAACAATGTAACTAGACAGATGCTTCCAGACCTAAAGCAGCACCAGGCAAGACTCGGCACCTGAACCGCCAAAGCCAGGTCAACTCTTCCCTGCCCTGTTCCTACCCCAGGTCAGACCTCGCACCTGAACTAAAGGAGCTCATGTGGTAGCGGAGGTGACTGATGGGAAAGAGAAAGGCTTGCAGTGAGGAGTCTGGGAGAAGGGGGAGAAGCATTGTCTACAGGAATCGTAGCCCCAGGAAGGCGCCCTGAGCCTCACGAAAGACCAGAATTGCTCAATCATCGCACAAAACGGGCACCTCCTCAACCTCCCCCGAGTGCATGTCTCTCCAGCTTTGTACCTACAAACAAGTCAGGTCAAGGCTGTAAGAACAGGCCCCAGAAGCCGAGCTCTGAGCAGCAGGTCGGAGCCCTGGGCCCTCGAGCTGGCACCCACACCACCCAGGGACTCCAGCCTCACCCTCCTCCTTGAAAATCTCCAAGGATCAGGCCCTTATCTCCAAGAACTTGAGGGGGTCAAGGGCTCCAGACATATCTCTTCACGAGCCGCCTCATTGCCCCTGTGACCTCCTTGTTTCTCAGAGTGTAGACCAAAGGGTTGAACATGGGAGTGACAGCTGTGTAGAAGAGGGCAAGGACCTGGCCCCCGTCCTGGGAGGAGCCTGCCCATGGCCTCATGTAGGCAACAGTCCCCGTCCCAAAAAAGAGCATGACCACAAGTAGCTGGGAGGAACAGGTAGAGAAGATTTTTCGACGTCCCTGGGATGTCGCGACCCCAAGGATGATGGCAAGGATGCGGGCATAGGAGGCTACAGTCAGTGAGAAGGGCGTCAGGATAAAGGCCCTCGTGAGGGCAAGACTGCCCACTTCACCCCAGAAGGTGCTCACGCTGGCCAGCCTCAGCACAGGCGGGGTGTCACACAGGAAGTGATGGTTGGTGTTGGCACCAGGGAAAGGCAAAGTGAAGATGAAGATGGAGTGAGTGGTGCCGGTGATGATGCCCATGTGGTAGGAGGTGCCCACCATGTGCACACACGCTCCCTGGTTCATCAGGGTGGAGTGACGCAGCTGCCGGCAGACGGCGGCATAGCGGTCATTGGCCACGGCCGTGAGCAGCCCGCATTCAGCGATGACAGAGAGCGAGAAGTACAGCTGGGTGAAGCAGCCGGTGGGCGGGATGGTGGGGCCGGAGGAGAGGAGGTCGGCCAGCATCCGGGGCACGATGGTCTTGGTGTAGAGGAGCTCCGCCGCAGAGAAGTGGCGCAGGAAGAAGTGCATGAGCAAGTGCAGGGCAGCGTCTGCGCGTGTGAGGAGGGTGATCAGCGAGTTGCCCAGCAAGGTGACCCGGTAGACCAGAAGCACCCCCCAGAACAGAGGGCCCAGAGGGAACCAGAACCTGAGAGCCCCAGCAAAACAAGCTCAGTTACCGCTGTGACATTGCCACCTGCCATGTCCCCAAGGCCAGACTGGGAGAAGGAGCCAGGAGGAAGCTCAGGCAGCACAGGAGGCAGCTGGGCAAAAACAGAGGCTCCAGCAGCAACAGGAAAGGCATGAAACAGTCCACAAGAACATCCCAGGGATCAGGAGTGAGATGGGTCAGCACCCGGGCTGCTGGCACTTCCCTCCCAGAAAACGCCTCAGGACAGAAAGAAGGGAAACCAGGGGAGCAGAGCACGACAGCAGGCCCTCCTTGAGGCTGGAACTTGAAAGACACGGGGATGGTTGGCTTCACTCACCAGAGTTCTGGGTTCTGGGAGCAAAGCGCTGGGACAGATAGAATAGCTCCCCTTTGAGAAAGTGGTGGAGGATATGGGCAGAAAGGTGGGTGTGCAGTCAGAATAAATAAAGCTGGCAGAAGGAGACTGGAAGAAAAATGGATCCAGCATGAGGCAGGGGCAGAGCTGGAGTGAGAGCAAGAGCAGGAGAAAGAGAACACACAGGATCAAAGGCTTCGGAGAGAAGGCAGGTGGGGCTTCTACCTGCACGTGGGTCCCCATGGCCCCCAGGATGGCCCTCCTGGCAGCACATGAGGGAAGCTCACTCCCCCCAGAGCCTGATTCCCAGAGCAGAGGCGGGGAAGCTGAAGTAGTCAGAGGAAGAGAGTTCTGCCTGGTGATGGGGCAGAAGGAAGCAGCACCTAAGCCTCTCTAACTCCCTGCTGTCAGGCCTGGGGTCTGGAGTCCGCACCCCGAGGACAACAAGAGACCACAATGTAGAGGAGTCTGGGGTGTATCCAGGGTCCCTCAGCGAGGCCTGAGTAAGCTGGGCCCAGAAACCAAGTGTTCCTGTTCCCTGGCCAACATCTACCTGCTGAACTGTTCAGCCCACTGCCCCAGGGGCTGCCCTCTGCCGGTGGCCCGCTCCCAGAATTAGTCCCTAGCCTTCTCCTTTCAGCGCCTGGAAAGCAAGGGAAGCACTTTTTCAAAATCCTTTCATAAAACAGTGCTAATACTCAGATGCATAGGTAGTTAAGACAGATATACACCGAAGTATTAACAATAATACGCTCTGGATGGAATGCACTTGGAGTGTCTACTATGATATCTTTGCTTTGTGGGTTTTTTAAGTGTGTTTTGATCCGTTGATCACACAATAAGAAAAAATCATATATGAAACATTAAAAGAAAAAGATGGAATTTGTTTTAACATATTTTGGTATTTTTAAATATCTGATTTACTTTCAACCAATTATGCCTACTTGTGCCTTTGGAAATGTTTTTATCAATAGTTTAATTTTGCAATTTGGTGAATAGTGAATGTTTCCGATTGTCAGTGCACATTTTTCAGACATATGCGTCATAGAAAGGCTCTGAGAAGAACACTTAGGTTGTTTCCAGATTTACGATGTTGAGCATTTCTGCAAGTTCCTGTAAAGTTCTGTAAAATTTTAAGTTCTCTTGATTGAAGCAAAATTTCTGCAATCAATCTTAACCACAGAATGCATTGCTTCATTCTCAGAAACTAGATTTTAGGTAGATTAAGAACTTCTTTAAAATCTCATTTAACACCAAAGTCCTGGCTGCCTTAGGTATTTTTGCTCTACCACTTTAAAATTTTTAAGTGAAATAAAAGATAGTATTTGAATAAAATAAAATAGTTATAAATAAAAAACAGGAAGGAGGTGGTAGAGAATCCGGGTAATGGACCCAAAAAGGCAGACTTTTTTCCGTAAGAGCAGTGTAAATCTGGAGGTATTCAAAATGGTATCACATCGCCCCCGTGTGGTGAATCTCTGAGTAGCCACGTTCCAGGTCATCCCCTCTCTCTGAGCTGTGGGTGAGGAGATGGTAAAAGGAAGGGGACTTTAAGGATCTACTTGTCCAGACTCCAGTCTACAGAGGAGGAAACTGAGATCTGGAAAAGCTCATCTGGTTCATCCTGGATCATTCAGTGAATTAAGGGCGGAGCCAAGCACGCCTGACAGGGAAGAGCCCACTCTCGCCTCAGGTAGGATGTTTCCATCAGGTCCATAGGTAGGTGAGGTGATTTCCGCCAAACCAGATTTCACATTCCTGGAATACACCTGCTTGCCGTTCCCCTGCCTGAGCACCTTTCTCCTCTTCTCCTCAAGTTTGCGTCCTGCCCACCTTTCCAGGCCAAGCACGGACACACCCCCTCTAAGAAGTCTCCTCTGCTTCTCCCAGAAAAACCACATCCCCTCCACAGCCTTCCATGCTGTATCATTTCAAAACTTAGTAACTTAGAACAACAAGCATTTATAAACTCAGTGTTTCTGAGTCAAAAATCCGAGTGTGGGGGGCTTCCCTGGTGGCACAGTGGTTAAGAATCCGCCTGCCAATGCAGGGGACATGGGTTCGAGCCCTGGTCTGGGAAGATCCCACATGCCATGGAGCAACTAAGCCCATGCGCCACAACTACTGAGCCTGTGCTCTAGAGCCCACGTGCCACAACTACTGAGCCCGCGTGCTGCAACTAAGGAAGCCCGCGCGCCTAGATCCCGTGCTCCACAACAAGAGAAGCCACTGCAATGAGAAGCCTGAGCACTGCAACAAAGAGTAGCCCCTGCTTGCTGCAACTAGAGAAAGCCCGCGCGCAAAGATGAAGACCCAACGGCAGCCAGATAAATAAATAAATAAAATAAATTTTTTAAAAAAATATCTGAAGGTTGACAACTGCAAAGTAAAAACATTTTAAAAAAAGAAAAATCCGAGTGTGACTTAGCTGGGTGCCTGTGGCTCTCATAAGACTGCGGTCAAGATGGCAACCAGGCTGCCCTTATCCCAAGGCTCCCCTGGGAGAGGGGCTGCTTCCAAGGCTCACTCCCGGGGCTACTGGCAGGTCTCAGGCTCTCCCTGGCTGGGGACACCCATTCCTTGCCATCAGTTCCAGCTCATACCGCGGCACAGCTACCTTCTCTCCGAGTGAGTGAGCGAGGGAGAGAGTGAGAGAGCGTGAGCAACAAGGTGGAAGTCAGAGGCTTTTTGGAACCCAATCTCAAAAGTGACAGCCCATTACTTTTTTTTTTTTTTCTTTTTGGCCGCACCTTGCAACAGGTGGAACTTCCCCACCCAGGGATCGAACCCGAGCCTCCTGCAGTGGAAGCGTGGAGTCTTAACCACTGGACCACCAGGGAAGCCCAACAGCCCATTACTTTTGCTGTGCACAATCAGTTAGAAGTAAGTCCCTAATTTTAGCCCCAAAAGGTCCAGGTTACAAAAGACCGTGCCTGTGATCTTGCTCACTCTCTCACGCTCCCTTACTCGCTCAGAGGAAAGGCATCTGCCACGTTGTGAGCCCCAGCGTGGCAAGGACCTGGTGTGTCCATTTACTCAAGGGCAGGGGATTACATGAGGGCCTGAGCGCCAGGAGGTGGAGTGGCTGGGGGCCAGCTGCGGGGCTGCCTGCCACACGTGTGCAGCTCTGCTACAGTGGACATTGCCCGAGCCACTCTGCTGAGTCTAGCCCTAGTTGAATAATCACTTTAGTTAAATCCCATCATCTGCCTAGTGAACCAGGCGTTATTATTATCTCTTTGCAGATGAGAAGGCTGAGGCCGGGACATGTGATAGGTGTGGCTTGCCCAAGTCCCATTAGTCAGTAATCGAGCCAGGATCCAAACCCAAGCCTCTGACCCCAAGTCCAATGCCCTTTCTACCTCAGCTGCCTGCCACTGGTCACTCTCCAGGTTAGACTCCTGGTTTCACCACCAAGCTGTGTGACTCTGACCTCTCAGAGACTCGGTTTTCTCATCTGTAAAGCAAAGATAATTCCTACCTCATAGGGTTATTGTAGGAATTAAATAACATAATGTATGAAAAGCACTTAGCACAGTGTCTGGTATATAATAAAAGTCAGCATTCTGTCACATGAATCAGGGGAGAGGGAGAAGGTGAGTTCACCATGTCCAGTTCCACCCTGGTCCGGGAAGACAATAAAATTTCAAAACCAAAAAAAAAGCTACCCAAAGGATACCAAAGTTGAAGAAAGTATGGGATTGAAGGAAAAGTACCTTGAAAGTTACTACTTTGAGTAGAGAGGAGCTTTAGGAGGCCCTCCGCTCCCAGCCTCTAGGGCAAGGAGCGGGCTTTCTTCATCATGTCCTGTGACCTTTCTCATAACAACATTTTTATTCAGATGAAAATAGAAATTGGTTGGCTGCAGTATCTGGGGTGTGGGTTTATGGGTGGACATGAGGGGAGGCAAGGAGAGGGAAAAAGAACTGAAGAATAATAAAAAGAGAAACGGGATCCTTGGCTGTCAGCCAAGCCCACAAAGATTAGAAGATGAAACGGGTCTCAAGTTGCAGCTGAAAACATCAGGTTAGACCCAGGGAACTAGAACTATAGTGGCCTCCACCCTAGAGATCACGAAGACACACGTAAGTCTAGGAAATCCATGTATCCTGAACCCCAGACCTTCCTGATTCTCCTGGGCTGAGCTTTCACTTCGTGGGGAAAATGGATAAGCGAAGATCTCACAGGTGCTAAGAGCTCCTGAGAGAGTGAGCTTGGGGCAGGAGACTGGCTCTCCAACCCCCTGAGATCCTTTTAGCTCTGAAAGTCTAAGGAGTGTTTTACGTACATCCACGTGCAACTTAATAATTAACAAATACTTTCTCCTCTGGGTTGCTGTGTAAGTTTTAACTAATTCCTCAGGGTCAGCCAAGTCTCCCTCAGGTCTGCCCCCCAGCCCCGCAGACCTCAGAGCCTTGGCAACAGTAATGACCTCAAATGAGAACATCTCCACAAGTACGATGGTAATCACAGCCACAATAACTGAACAATTAATTTTGTCCCTCAACATTAAAAAAAAAGAAGACAGAAAGAAAAAAGAACACAGGGAACTATACCCAATATTTTGTAATAACCTATAAGGGAAGAGAATCTGAAAAAGAATATATATATATATATATATATATATATATATATATATATATATATATATATACTCAGTTGTATATGTGTGTGTGTATGTAACTGAATGACTGTGCTGTACACCTGAAACTAACATGATACTGTAAATCAACTATACTTCCATTTTTATAAGTAAATAAATAAAGAAAAAGAAAAAGTTTGCAACCTAGCAATGAATAGAGCACATCAGCAATTTCATGATCTCATTTGGTCCTCGCATCAACCGTAGAGACAGGCTTAGCAGGTATTACTACCATGTTTAGTAAAAACGGAAAACTAAGGAGCTACGACTTGACTGCAAAGTCACTCGGCCAACGAGGGTGGAGCTGGGACTTGAAACCTAGAAGCCAAATCTCTGGGTCCCGGTCCAAGACACCCTAATACACCACCCAGTCCTGCCCAGCTGGGAATCCCTCCCTTACCAGCTCTGTCCCCACATCTGTGACTTGTCCTCTGAAAGCCCAGCTACTTCCAACATCAAGAGACCACAGTGTCTTACACGGCAACCCAGGAACAGCTGACCTCCTCTAAGAATCCCCCTACTTTCTCACATCCTGCCCCCTCACCATCCAGCCAGGCTTCTGGAGCAAGGACAAGGGCTTCCTTTGGGGAGGTCATTGGCCCCTGCCCACAGTCCTCACGATGCTTCTGTAACCTACCCATCACTCTGCCCTATGAACTTCCATCCCAGAGCTAAGGGGAGACTCGCTGTTTATATTTGTTAATTTGGTGTTTCGTTTCTTGTTGCCCAGCATAAATAGCTTACAAAGACATAACAAACAAACCAAAAAAAGGGGAAAAGTAGGAGCAAAGGAAATAAAGGGAAAGAAAATAAATGTTTAAAAAAGAAAAAGAAAGTTAGGGATATAAAATAGAGCCAAGAATGAAACTTTAAAATGCAAAATATAAGACCTATGCCCTTCCTAAGGTTGGGCCACAAGTTTGGCTCAAAACTGTTTAGCAGCCAACCCAGAAAGGAAAGTGCAGTCAGTTCCAGAGTTCACAGTGTCCATGAGATAAAACAGAGATAGACTACTCAGGGCAGTATAACTGTTCTTGGAACTAAGACCAGACAGAAGTCTCTCCCAAGGACACCCCTAGAGAGATGACTGTGGTTCACGTCCTTACCATTGCTTTAAAAGGGAGTTTCTTGCTATGGATTCTAACGACTGCCCTCAACACAGGCGATGCCGTTGCACCAAAGGACCTTGGCAGCTGTGGGAGGGACCGGGCGCACCATGTACCCAGCTCTGTCCTCATGGACCTTGATCTAGGGCAGGATTTCTCAATCTTGGTATGATTGACATTTGCGGCCAGGTCGTTCTTGGTTGTGAGGGACTGACTGTTCTTGCCTTGTAGGATGGCTAGCAGCACCCTTGGCCTCTGTCCACTAGATGCCAGTAACACCCTTTTCCCCAGTTGTGACAAAGTGTCTCCAGACCTAGTCAAATATCCCTTCCGGGACAAGACTGCCCCCGGTTGAGAACTACTGACCCAAGGGTAGAAATCATTGCTTCTATTTTCTTTTTAATGTGGAGAGACAAAAGGAACCTGGTTTTATTTTTATTATTTTTTACAGCTTTATTGAGGTCTAATTTACGTAATACAAAATCCACTCATTTAAAGTACGCAATTCTTGGGAATTCCCTGGTGGTCCAGTGGTTAGGACTCGGCGCTTTCACTGCTGGGGCCCGGGTTCGATCCCTAGTCAGGGAACTAAGATCCTGCATGCCACGTGGCACAGCCAAATAAATAAATAATTTTAAAATATATAGTTTAAAAAAAAATAAAGTGCACAGTTCAGTGGGTTTTAGTACATTCACAGGGTTGTGTAACCACCACCACTACCTAATTTTAGAACATTTTCATCACTTCAAAAAGTTACTCTGTACCCCTTAGCAGTCACTTCCCATTCATCCCTCCCCCCAGTGTCTCTCGAATGGATTTGCTTCTGCTGGGTATTTCATATAAATAGAATCATGCAACATGTGGAGTTTTGTATCAGGCCTCTTTCACTTAGCGTAACGTTTCCAAGGTTCGTCCATGTTGTAGCGTGTATCAGTTTATATCCTTTTTGTTGCCAAATAATATTCCATTGTATGGATAGATCATATTTTATTTATCCACACATCAGTTTAAGGGCACTTCGGTTGTTTACACTTTGGGGCTACTATGAATAACTCTGCAACAAACTCTCACAATTTTTTTTTGAATTATAGTTGATTTACATTGTGTTAGTTTCAGGTGTACAGCAAAGTGATTCAGTTATACATGCATATATATCTTTTTTTTCAGATTCTTTTCCCTTATAGGTTACTACAAAATATTGAGTATAGTTCCCACACATACAAATTTTTTTTTTAATTTATTTTTGGCTGCGTTGGGTCTTCGTCGCTGTGCTCAGGCTTTCTCTAGCTGCGGCAAGTAGGGCCTACTCTTCTTTGCATGGGCTTCTCATTGTGGTGGCTTCTCTTGTTGCAGAGCATGGGCTCTAGGCACGTGGGCTTCAGTAGTTGTGGCGCTCAGGCTCAGTAGTTGTGGCTCGCGGGCTTAGTTACTCCACAGCATGTGGGATCTTCTCGGACCAGGGCTCAAACCCATGTCCCTTGCATTGGCAGGCGGATTCTTAACCACTGCGCCAGCAGGGAAGCCCACGTACAAATTTTTGAGTGAGTATGTTTTCAGTTCTCTTTGGTATATACCTAGGAATGGAATTGTTGGTATGAGCTCTATGTTGTGTTGTTGTTGTTGTTTTAAAAGGAAGATGGGGCTTCCCTGGTGGCGCAGTGGTTGAGAATCTGCCTGCCAATGCAGGGGACATGGGTTTGAGCCCTGGTCTGGGAAGATCCCACATGCCACGGAGCAACTAGGCCCGTGAGCCACAATTACTGAGCCTGCGCATCTGGAGCCTGTGCTCCATAACAAGAGAGGCCACAATAATTAGAAGACCGCGCACCGCGATGAAGAGTGGCCCCCACTTGCCGCAACTAGAGAAAGCCCTTGCACAGAAACGAAGACCCAACACAGCCATAAATAAATAAATAAAATTTAAAATAAATAAAATAAAATAAAAGGAAGATGTATTTATTTATACTCATTTTTTAGATTCCACACATAAGTGATATCATATGATATTTGCCTTTCTCTGTCTGACTTCACTTAGTATGATAGTCTCTAGGTCCATCCACGCTGGGCAGCTTCAATCTTAAAATATTGTCACTGATTATTTGACCAATGCCCTGATGATAGGGCTTTCCTCACTGACCAGATAAAGACAAGGCCTGTGAGTGGGGCTTTTCCGGGGATCTTCCAGAAAGGTCAAACAGTGACAATTCTCTGGGGTTCTGCTCTTTGGGGAGTGCTTCAGGAGCCCAGCAGGACTGGAGTTGCTTGGGTGTGGAGTGAGGTCACAGCTTTCTGTGATATTAATAAGTTGGTCCATAAGACTGGCACTCACGGTTTTCCATTGTTTTTAGTGCCTTTCTTGAAAGGGGAAATGCAGTTTTCACACTGTTTCAGAACATACGAAACCATGAGTTAACTTTCTACAACTGTCATAACTGATTTCACATTCTATCTACAAACTGCATGTGGCAGGCAAGGCCACCCAAAGAATGAGAGAGGGCTAGTCTTCTTCCATTTTTCAGACTGTGGGTATATTAGAAAATGAATAAGTGCCAGAACAGAGTTACTAAAACATTGGTATTTTTTTTAACATCTTTATTGGAGTATAATTGCTTTACAATGTTGTGTTAGTTGCTGCTGTATAGCAAAGTGAATCAGCTATACGTATACATATATCCCCATATCTCCTCCCTCTTGCATCTCCCTCCCACCCTCCCTATCCCACCCCTCTAGGTGGACACAAAGCACTGAGCTGATCTCCCTGTGCTTTGCGGCTGCTTCCCACTAGCTATCTACTTTACATTTGGTAGTGTATATATAAAACACTGGTATATTTTTTATGTTTATTTTTAACCAACCAAAACTTCGAATGCAATCAATAAATGCAAAGACAATGTGACCTTACTTGGCAATAATAGCAAAATCTATACTTGAGGGCCTTCATGAATACAAGGCCCAGGCCAGAAAGCTCTCCTGGTTCCCTGTGTGATAACAAGAGCCTTCCTTTCTGTCCTAATGGGAATTTCTCTGCTCCCCATGGGAGGAAGGGAGTGAGAATTCAGATAAGTCAACCTCAAGTTCTCTCTTACCAGGAGAGCACCTGTAGCTCAGTAGGTCAAAGTGATGCCTCCTCCCAGCAAACGCAAGGAGGTGGGGAGAAGTTCATCCTCCCCCATCCATGGCCATACCGCAGCCTCTGGCAGCATCCTCCTGCCTCTCCAGGCTTCCCCAAGTGAAAAAAAAATCACTCCCAGTGCTATAATGGAGATTTACACCATTTCTTTCCTGTCTGGCCAGGGAACTCTGGACAGAGCAGTCCAGAATAAAAGGACGAGACTGCTGCTTTATTTAACTCATCCCTGTATCACACAGCAAAGGAGTCCTTAAAGACCCAGGACTTAAGAAGAAAAAGGTTTCTTCTTTCTCTTTCTCAACCCATGTTCAAGCTTCAGATTTTAGCCAAATGCTGATAGACGTTTTCCTCTGTCCAGATTTTACCAGATCCAAAGTGGGGAGGAACTCTCTGATTTCATGAATGGAGTAGGTTTGTGTGCGGTAGCCAATTTCCTCACAAGTTATCTAAAAAACAAGCACACCTCACCATAGCAAGGATTAATTTTTCTCTAGCCAGTAAAATCTGGTTTCACATTAAGAATATATTGCCCCTCATGTTAAGATTTGTATTCTATTCCTTACAAAATGACAACCTATGCTAGGGAACACGTGACTTCTTCCCAAGCCTGCATTAGCTCTGCTAGGTCACGCATCCCCTCCCAGGTCAGGTGCAAACTTCAAGTTCCCATCCACAACACTCTCCCCTGAGAGAAGAAAACAGGAGAGCTCAGTAAAAGCAGCTATCTGGCTTTGATTGAAGCTTTGCTCTGATCTTCCACATCTTGATGTTTACTATGCAAAATAATAATAACCATACAGTGATATCTTATCTCTGGATGATGCAAGTGGTTTACAAAGCACTCTCACTTGCATTATTTCATTTGAGCCTCATCTGAGAGGTAGGCACAACATATTTTCCCCATGGAACAAAGGAAGAAACTAAGGCTCAGATAAATGACAGGCTAGAATGGGAACTAAGTGCAGAATTTCCATTCATGCAAATGGTAGAATGGGAACTAAGTGCAGAATTTCTGACTCACAGTTCAGGGCTTTTTATATAGCATATCATTGTTTATAGAGTGTTACTTCTTTAATATTGTCATGTCTTTTGGATATGTACCTTCATCTTCTTATGCAAGTTGTAAAAAATCCAATAAATGATATTATTTCAAAATGAGGACAACAACAACAGAAAAAAAGGAGAGCTCAGTACTTCTTAACAAACATCATAGTTGGCATGTTAACTCATATCCGATGGCTTCCATTATTTTTGCTGTGAAATACCGAAGCATTATATGGGAACATAAGAGGCTGCATGCAGAAGTTACACAACAAATATATGTAACAAGAAGAGCACCCTGGGTTGCTGGAGGGCACACACTCTTCTTGCCACTCCGCTCGTGCTCCTTGTGAATTGTCCTTGTGAACAGAGGATACCTAAGATGAAAGTCTGCCAACTGCACTATAAAGCAGGGCATTCTAGCACAGCCACCCCTTCAGAAGGTGAAAATATTGCTTAGGATTGCCGAGAATAATGTTTACACTAGACATTCTTACCCTTACTCCAACCCTGAGCCTCTCCTCATTCCCGAAGCTGAGGACTCAGCCCCGGTCCCTGCCCCAACCCCAGGAACTGTCTCATCTGATCCTCTGGCCTTGACCAATGCTCACTGACTAAGCCTCTGCCTGTCTCCCCTACCAGTTCCATCCAAGTCTACCTCCTGCCTCACCCCGCCCCGGCCTGATCCTGGCTGGACTCCATTTGGGCTTGCTTAGCCAAGCCCAGTCCCAGGCCCCAGGCAGCTCCTGTCTGACCCTGCCTGTGAGGCACTGAGTCTGTAGATCTGCCCATGTGGGCACAGCTTAGACTGAGGCCTTTGCCACCACCCGTTCCTGAAGTCAAGCTCTGGAACGTCCAGGCAGCCCCACAGAGCACTGCCTCTTGGAGGAATCAGAGGGACCAAGGACCCTGAACTCACAAGCTCCATCCCCCTTTTCAGCCAATAAAGTGGTTTCTTAAGACAGAGCTTCTCAAACGTAGATGTATAAGAACCTGCTGTATAAAAAAATAAATAAAATAAAATTCAAAAATTCCAAAAAAAAAAATGTAGATGTTCATATGAATGACCTGGGGGACCTTGTTCAAAATGCAGATTCAGATTCAGTAGGTCTGGGGTGGAACCCAAGACTCTGCATTTCTAACAAATACCCCGGTGAAGCCAATATCGTTGGTCCAGGGAACACATTTTGAGGACCAGGGTTCTAGAATACTAATTACTGTGGTTCTGCAAAATTTAAAAAAAAAAAAACCACACACGCAGTTCACAGTAACAATGGCCCTAATCTCCACCAAGGGAAGCGAAGTTATTCCCTCACAGAATGCTCCAGCCCACAGAATCTAGAGTCTGTCGCTGCATATTTTGCACTAATCACATGCAGCACTGCTTTGCGTTTCACTTAACAGTTTCTTATAGGTGTGTTTTGTTTACTACTCGTGCATTGGTTCCTTTACAGCACTCATCCATTCTGCAAACCTTATTGATCTTTACTGTGTTGGTGCTATAGCGGAAGTTATCAGACCGTCCCTGTGCTCAACAGGCTCAACAGGGAGACAGATCTGTAAACCGGTATCTTCGGCACAATGTGATGAGCACAATAATAGTATCTGTAAATAATGTGAGGGAAAAGAGGCCTAGAACCCCATCTCGTCAGGGACTCATCAGGAAAGCCATTCCGGGCAACGAAGAGCCTGAAGTGAATCTAATAAAGAGAGGAGTGAGCCGAGCTAGGTGCAGGGGACCCGCCAGGCAGAGCACAAAACAGCCGGGGAGGGCTTCCCTGGTGGCGCAGTGGTTGAGAATCTGCCTGCCAATGCAGGGGACACGGGTTCGAGCCCTGGTCTGGGAAGATCCCACATGCCGCGGAGCAACTAGGCCTGTGAGCCACAACTACTGAGCCTGCGCGTCTGGAGCCCGTGCTCTGCAACAAGAGAGGCCGCGATAGTAAGAGGCCCACGCACCGCGATGAAGAGTGGCCCCCACTTGCCACAACTGGAGAAAGCCCTCGCACAGAAACTAAGACCCAACACAGCCATAAATAAATAAATAAATAAATTATTATTAAAAAAAAAAAAAACAGCCGGGGAG
Source organism: Balaenoptera acutorostrata (assembly GCF_949987535.1). Lineage (NCBI taxonomy): Eukaryota > Metazoa > Chordata > Mammalia > Artiodactyla > Balaenopteridae > Balaenoptera > Balaenoptera acutorostrata. The sequence goes on along the minus strand of NC_080074.1, from coordinate 61,067,160 downwards.
GAGGGGCTGCACATGCACACACTCCAGCTTGTGGGACCACAGTTGGCAAGGGATGAAGCCTCAGAAAAGAGGCTGGGGTTTCTTTCCATCAGGGGCCGATCACAGAGGGCCTTGCCTACCACATCAAGGGACTTGGACTTTTTTCTGCAGACAATGAGGAAACAAGCCATATTTTTAAATAAGGGTGTGACATGGTCATGTTTGTGTTTTTGGTAAAGTATATTTGGTGACTGTGTGGAGAATGGATTTGAAGGTACCAAACTAAAAACGAGGGGTACCCATTAGGAAACTGTTTTCATGGTCCAGAAACCAATGATTTGTGCCTGAACTAAAGCACTGGTGGTTTGGATAAGAAAGAGGAGACAGATTCAAGATATGTTTAGAAGGTATTTGGAGCTACATGGCAAGATTTAGTGATTTATTGAATGGGGATGGAGACAGAGAACAGGAGGGTGAAGAACGGCTCCCAGTGCTTGGCTTGGGTCAGTTTCGATGTAGCCAACCAAATCAAAGAGGACAAGAAGGCTTGCTTGTCTGGAGTTCAGGACCACATCCAAGCTCTATGCTAATAGGTCTCAAATATTTATCTCCAGCCTAAAATGTTCTTCAAAGCTCTAGATTCACCATTTAACTGTTCCCTGAATGTATCACCTCAAAATCAGCATGCTAAAACCAAATTCACTATCTTTCAAAAGAAGAAATCTCCTTATTCTGGTAAATTTAATCTAGTGACCAGAATCAGAAGCATCAAAGTAATCTGCTAAGAATTATAAATGCTTAGTGGCTGCCAAGAGCTCTAGGGGAGTTAATGTTTAATGGGTACAGAATTTTAGTTAGGAAGATCGGAAAGTTCTGGAGATGGATGACGGTGATAGTTGTACAATAATGGGAATGAGGGACTTCCCTGGTGGTCCAGCGGTTAAGACTCTGCGCTCCCAATGCAGGGGGTCCGGGTTCCATCCCTGGTCAGGGAACTAGATCCCATATACCGCAACTAAGACCCAGCGCAGCCCAGTGAATAAATAAATAAATTTTTTTAATAAATAAGTAAATAGACCTAGAGGCTGTCATACAGAGTGAAGTAAGTCAGAAAGAGAAAAACACATATCGTATATTAACGCATATATGTGGAATCTGAAAAAATTGGTATAGAAGATCTTATTTGCAAAGCAGAAATAGACACAGATGTAGAGAACAAACGTATGGATACCAAGGGGGAAAGGGGAGGGTGGGATGAATTGGGAGATTGGAACTGACATATATACACTATTGATACTATGTATAAAATAGATAACTAATGAGAACCTACTGTATAGCACAGGGAACTCTACTCAGTGCTCTGTGGTGACCTAAATGAGAAGGAAATCCAAAAAAGAGGGGATATATGTATACGTATAGGTGATTCACTTTGCTGTACAGTATAAACTAACACAATATTGTACAGCAACTATACGCCAATAAAATAAATAAATAAATATTTTTAAAATTTTTTAATTAAAAATTTTTTAATTTAAAATTAAATTTAGGGCTTCCCTGGTGGCACAGTGGTTGAGAGTCTGCCTGCCAATGCAGGGGACACAGGTTCGAGCCCTGGTCTGGGAAGATCCCACATGCCGCGGAGCAACTGGGCCCGTGAGCCACAACTACTGAGCCTGCGCATCTGGAGCCTGTGCTCCGCAACAAGAGAGGCCGCGATAGTGAGAGGCCCGCGCACCGCGATGAAGAGTGGCCCCCACTCTCCGCAACTGGAGAAAGCCCTCACACAGAAACGAAGACCCAACACAGCCAAAAATAAAAATAATAAATAAATAATAAATAATAAATTTTAAAACAAAACCAAAAACATAAAATCTGGAAAAAAGTTGAACACCTATATACCCACTGCAGACTTTACAATTAGTATTTTGAAAAAAAAAAAAAAAAGGTGTAGGGCTTCCCTAGTGGTGCAGTGGTTGAGAGTCCGTCTGCCAGTGCAGGGGGCACGGGTTCGAGCCCTGGTCCGGGAAGATCCCACATGCCGCGTAGCAACTAAGTCCGTGTGCCACAACTACTGAACCTGTGCTCAAGAGCCCACGAACCACAGCTGCTGAGCCCGTGTGCCACGATGGCTGGGGCCCGCGTGCCTGGAGCCTGTGCTCTGCAACGGGGGAGGCTGCCGCTATGAGAGGCCCTCGCACCGCGACGAGGAGTGGCCCCTGCTCACTGCAGCTAGAGAGGGCCCGCGTGCAGCGCCGAAGACCCAGCGCAGCCATAAATAAATAAATAAATAAATGAAATAATTTTTTAAAATGGTTTAAACAGTTACTTTTGTGTTACGCATATTTTACCAAAAAATTTTTAATGAAAAAAAGGGATTATTAGTGCTACCTTCTTATAAATTTCCTGCATAAATCTCCTCCTCTCTGTCCCCACCTCGGTTGTTCCAAATGTCATTATCCCTTTGACCATTGCAAATCTTCTCTCAACTGGTCTCCCAGCCTCCAGTCTTTTTTCCTTAAATCAATCATCAGAGAGATGCTTCCAACAAGCCAATCAAACCATATGACTGCTTCCCATTACCTGTAGGATAAGATCCAAACCCCTTAGGTTGGCATAGAAGGCCTTCAATGATATGGACCCTTTTCTCAATGATCTGGACCTTTTATTCATCCATCCAATAGATACGTGTTGAATGGTCCCTGAGACATGCACTGGAAATGACCCCTAGGGCATGGCAGTGAAGAGGAAAATATGCTGTCTGGCACTGTAGAGCTAACTTACTAGAGAAAACAGCAGTTTTTAAAATATAGACCAATTTTTTAAATTACAAATTGTGATGAATCTATTGGTCATGAGTTTTGTTTGTCGTTGCTGTTGTTGTTCTGGGCTCGGCATGTGGGATCTTAGTTCCCTGACCAGCCGACCAGGGATGGAACTCATGCCCCCTGTGCCCCCTGCAGTGGAAGCACAGAGTCCTAACCACTGGACCACCAGGGAATTCCCTACTGGTCGTTTTTTTGACACACACGTTTTCAGTGTTTACTACTTGCCAGGTACCGTGCTAGGTACTGGACATGTGGTGATAAGGAAAAAAGACACAATCCTTGCTCTTATGGAATGTATTAACAGACACTAATTAGATAGCAACAGCAATAAACACTAATTACAAGCTAAGCTAAGGACTGTTGCCCCAGATGGGGGAAGGAAAGCGATGCTTGATCTAAGATCTCAAAGGTGAGTAAAAGGTAACCAGGCTGGAGGGAGGAGGGGACTGCTGAAGAGAAAGGAGCATAAGAGGCAAAGGAGGGCTTCCCTGGTGGCGCAGTGGTTGAGAGTCTGCCTGCCGATGCAGGGGACACGGGTTCGAGCCCTGGTCTGGGAAGATCCCACATGCCGCGGAGCGGCTGGGCCCGTGAGCCACAACTACTGAGCCTGCGCGTCTGGAGCCTGTGCTCCGCAACAGGAGAGGCCGCGATAGTGAGAGGCCCGCACACCGCGATGAAGAGTGGCCCCCGCTTGCCGCAACTGGAGAGAGCCCTCGCACAGAGACGAAGACCCAACACAGCCAAAAATAAATAAATAAATAATAATTAAAAAAAAAAAAAAAAAGAGGCAAGGGAAATGACCAGCTCAAAGGCCCTGAAGCAAAAAGGAGTGAGCACAGGAGGAACTGTGTGAAGAAGACAGTATGGCTGAAGCCTGGGGGCAGGGAGAGTAGAGAGGTGGGCAGAGGCCAGAGCAGGCAGGGCCTCTGGGCCACACTAAGGAGTTTGAATTTTATGTTAAAGATAATGGGAATTCACTGAAGGATTTTAAGCAGAGAGTGGAAGTGGGGAGACCAGTTACAAGGCTGTTGCAGTGCGGCAGGCAGAGGAGGGCTGTGGCCTGCTCTGGGGTTGTGCCAGTCGAGATGATGGAAGCACATGGGATTGAGATGAATCGAGACGTAGAGCTGAAAGGATTTGGAGATGGCTTAGATGTGGGAATGAGGGAAAAAGAAAAATCAAAAATGAGTCCAGCTTTTAAACATGTTTGATGAAGAACTTTTGGCTGGTGTTGTAACTGTGTATCATGACTGGTTGTTTGTTTGTGTGTGTGTTTGTTTATAAAATGTTCTCTAAATATAATTACTATTCTTTGTAACCTATTTATTTAAAATAAATTTGAAAACCTTTTAAAAAAAAGAAATGAGTCTGAAAATTACGTTATACTTTTTCAGGTGTGATAATATTGTAGTTATATTTTTTTTGTTTTGTATCTTTTAAAGGTGTAGACTAAAATATTTAGAGACGAACTGAAAAGATTTGCTTCAAAACAATACTCGGGGGTGGGAGGGGAAAGTGGATGAAGACGTGGGCAGAGCAGGACTAACCAAGGGTCAACGTTTGTTAGGGCTGGGGACCGCACTGGTGGTCCAGGACCATCCACCCTCCCATTGCAGGGGGCCCAGGTTCAATCCCACACGCCGCAACTAAGACCCAGCGCAGCCAAATTAATTAATTAATTAATATTTTTAAAATTTAGGGAAAAATTCCAGAAGGTTTCAAAAAGAAAAAAAAAGTTGTTGAGGTGGATGACGTATACATGGGTGCATTGTACTATTCTGTTAAGTTTTGTATGTATTCAGAATTTTCCATTATACGAAGTTTTCAGAGAGAACGATAAGATGGAAGAAGGAGGAGGAAGAAGAGGAGAGGGGGAGGGGAGATTGAAAGGGAGAAGGAGAATAAATTAAGTCCTAGGTTTTCGCTTGAGCAGCTGATGGTGCCATTTACTGAGCTGGTGAAGAGAATGGGCAGAGAGTGGAGCACGAGATTTAAGGAGTATCGTAAGTCCCATTTTGGACACTTTAAGTTGGACACATCCAGGAGGCATGCTGAGGAAGATGTCATGTAGACAACTGGATATGCAAATCTGAATGAAACTCAGAGGAAAAATCTGCACAAAAGAGATAAATATGTGAATAATTAGCATATACATGGTGTTTAAAACCATGAAAATGGATGGAATTACTTAATGAGAGAATGTAGACAAAGGGAGATCCAAGACCAAATCCAAAGACACAAAATTTAGAGGGCTGAGTAAATGAGAAAGGAGTCTGAGAAGTAACACCCGGGGAATGGTATAGAAAAAGGAAGACTGTTGTTGGGACAGCCTAAAGGAGATAATATTTCAAGGAGGAAGTAGTAGCCAACTGAAGCTGTTAAGGGGTCAGATAAGGTAAGAACAGGGTCAGAAAGAGAAAAGCAAATACCATATGCTAACACATATATATGGAATCTAAAAAAAAAAGAAAAAAAATGATTCTGAAGAACCTAGGAGCAGGACAGGAATAAGACGCAGATGTAGAGAATGGACTTAAGGACACGGGGAGGGGGAAGGGGAAGCTGGGACGAAGTGAGAGAGTGGCATGGACATATATACACTACCAAATGTAAAATAGATAGCTAGTGGGAAGCAGCCTCATAGCACAGGGAGATCAGCTCGGTGCTTTGTGTCCACCTAGAGGGGAGGGTGGGAGGGAGAGGCAAGAGGGAGGGGATATGGGGATATATGTATACATATAGCTGATTCACTTTGTTATACAGCAGAAACTAACACACCATTGTAAAGCAATTATACTCCAATAAAGATGTTAAAAAAAATAAAAGGGTAACAGCAGAGAATAGCCACTGGATCTGGCAATGTGGAGGTCATTGACAGCCTTGATAAGAACAGTTTTTATTAGAGCAATGGGTTGGAAGGGGTGGAAGAGCTAATGAAAGGTGAGGAAATTTAGATAACACGAGCAGGTGACTCAAGAAGCATGACTGTGAAGTCGATCTATAAAATGAGGTTAGCTAAACGGAGATGTGGAGTCAAGAGAGAGCTGAGTTTTATTAACCTGACATGTATTAGAGTACATTAGTATGTTGAAAGATGCAAGAAGGGGTAGAGATAAATGATTCAGGAGAAAGAGGAGATAAAACTAAGATTAGAATCCATAGCAGCATTGTTCATAATACCCAATAAAGTGGAAACAACCCAAACGAACATCAACTGATGAATGCATAAACAAACTATAGTATATCATACAATGGAATGTTATTTGGACATAAAAAGGATGAAGCATTGATACATGCTACAACATGGGTGAACCTTGAAAACATTATGCTAAGTGAAAGAAGCCCGTCACGGAAGGCCACATATAGAATGACTCCATTTATATGAAATGTCCAGAATAGGTAAATCCATAGAGACAGAAGGCAGATTGGTGGTAATGGGAAAGTTGGAAGAAACAGAGAGTGACTGCTAATAAGCACAGAGTTTCTTTTGGGGGTGATGAAAATATTCTAAAATTGACTGTTGTGATGGTTGCCCAACTCTAAATATACTAAAACCACTGAATTGCATAATTTAAACGGACGAATTTTATAGTATGTGAATTGTGAATTATCTCAATATCTCAATAAAGTTGTTATGTTATATGAGTAATAAAAAAGGTTGGGCTATAATAGAGACCTAAATAGGGCTTCCCTGGTGGTGCAGTGGTTGAGAGTCTGCCTGCCAATGCAGGGGACACGGGTTTGAGCCCTGGTCTGGGAAGATCCCACGTGCCGCGGAGCAGCTGGGCCCGTGAGCCACAGTTACTGAGCCTGTGCGTCTGGAACCTGTGCTCCGCAACAAGAGAGGCCGCGATAGTGAGAGGCCCGCGCACCGCCATGAAGAGTGGCCCCCACTTGCCGCAACTGGAGAAAGCCCTCGCACAGAAACGAAGACCCAACACAGCCATAAATTAATTAATTAATTAATTAATTTAAAAAAAAATAGAGACCTAAATAGAGAGATTAACCCTGGACAGGAGTAACAACACAGCCTCCATTATAATAAAGCAGGAAGGATGGGAGAAGATTCAGATAATCTGTAGGTCTTGTGATAGAAAAGAAAGAAGTTTACATCTGATAGTTTCTATCATAAAAGATGAGATAAATTAATCAATTAAGAGTAAGGGTAGAAAAGAGGTTATAATAGGTTTGAGGACAGAGGATTTGGTATGAAACATTCATCTCAATACTTATTTAACACAATTAAGTATTTTTATCTCAACCCCAAAGTCCACATCATTCTATTTTTTTTTTATTTTAATTAATTAATTTATTTATTTTTGGCTGCATTGGGTCTTCGTTGCTGCGTGCAGGCTTTCTCTAGTTGCACCGAGCAGGGGCTACTCTTCATTGCAGTGCGCAGGCTTCTCATTGCAGTGGCTTCTCTTGTTGTAGAGCACAGGCTCTAGGCATGTGGGCTTCAGCAGTTGTGGCACGCAGGCTTAGTAGTTGTGGCTCGCGGGCTCCAGAGCGCAGGCTCAGTAGTTGTGGTGCACGGGCTTAGTTGCTCCACAGCATGTAGGATCTTCCCAGACCAGGGCTCGAACCCGTGTCCCCTGCATTGGCAGGCGGATTCTTAACCACTGAGCCACCAGGGAAGTGCCCCACATCATTCTTAATAGGTACCTTAGCCAAGGTACAGTCAGGCAGTTTCACTCTAGCAGTTTCAAACAGAAGCAGTGTAAGGTAGAAAACTGGTTTAAAGGGAGAAGTTAGGAAGGTTGGACGAGCGGAAGGAAGAAGGGGTGATACCCAGAGATCATAAGCTGAGAGCACCCTTGGGCTGGATCCCACAAACCCCTGCTGTGTCTGCTGTGGACATTGTCACAACATGTTCTCCATTTGCCAAAGAAGGCAGACCTGAAATTGCTGAAAAAGTGCAGCCTTTGGCTCAGGCTGATGGAGCCTTGAATCACCCATCTCCACTGCTGCTACACAACCACCTCTGCCCACAACAGCCATCCTGTCCAGCTGAAAGCAGGAAGATGCTCCCTTCCTCCCACAGTCTGACCTCCCTCGAATGCTTACTATTGGCAGAACCCACAAGCACGGGAGCCAGGTAACTGTAGTCTGCAGACTCTTCATCCCAGCAATATAGAGCATAGTATAAAAGGGTGGGTGAAAGCCTGAGAGAAAATAGGTATAACCTGTGGGAAAGCATTAGATGTATTCCCATTAATTTCAAGAACAAGGAAAGGAATTTAGTGTACATACTACTATTTAACATTGTTCTGAAGGCATTAGTGAAAACAAGTAAGCAAGAGAAAGAAATAAAAGGTATAAAAATTGGGAAGGATGGAAAGAAAGAAGTAAAATTATTATTATTTACACGGATCATTTTATACCCAATAAGTCCAAATAATTAAATAGAAACAATTATTATAAACAATGAGAGAATTTAGTAAGATGACTAGGTGGAAAATGAACAAACATAAATCAAAAAAGATGATACATATATGCAAATAGCAACCAATTAGAAGATACAATGAAGAACAGACTCCCTCTTATATTAACCAAAACAGTAAAATAACTAGACAATAGAAATGTTCAATATCTTTGAAATACTGCTGAGGGGACAAATGAAGATGTGAATAATTGAGAAGACATAGCATACTCTTGGATAAAAAGACATGTCAGTTCTCTCTAAAATATATTTGGGGCTTCCCTGGTGGCGCAGTGGTTGAGAATCTGCCTGCTAATGCAGGGGACATGGGTTCGAGCCCTGGTCTGGGAAGATCCCACATGCCACGGAGCAGCTGGGCCCGTGAGCCACAACTACTGAGCCTGCGCGTCTGGAGCCTGTGCCCTGCAACGGGAGGGGCCGCGATAGTGAAAGGCCCGCGCACCACGATGAAGAGCGGTCCCCGCACCGCGATGAAGAGTGGCCCCCGCTTGCCGCAACTAGAGAAAGCCCTCGCACGAACCGAAGACCCAACACAGCCAAAAATAAATAAATAAATAAATAAAGTAGCTATAAAATATATTTAATACAATCCTAATAAAATGCCCACAGCAAACATCATACTCAATAGTAAAAGACTGAAATCTCCTTGAAGATAAGGAACAAAGAAAGGATGACTGCTTTCACCACTTCTATTCAACATAGCATTAGAAGTTCTAGCCAGAGCAATTAGGCAAGAAATATTAATTTAAAAGTATCCACATTGGTGGGACTTCCCTGGTGGCACAGTGGTTAAGAATCCGCCTGCCAATGCAGGGGACACGGGTTCAAGCCCTGGTCCGGGAAGATCCCACATGCCACAGAGCAACTAAGCCCGTGTGCCACAGCTACTGAGCCTGTGCTCTAGAGCCCGTGAGCCCCAACTACTGAGCCTGTGTGCCCCAACTACTGAAGCCCACGTGCCTAGAGCCCGTGCTCCACCACAAGAGAAGCCACCGCAATGAGAAGCCCACACACTGCAACAAAGAGTAGCCCCCACTCGCCACAACTACAGAAAGTCCGTGTGCAGCAACGAAGACCCAACACAGCCATAAAAATTAAATAAATAAATAAATAAATAAGTAAATCATTAAAAAAAAAAAAGACTCCATGCTCCCAATGCAGGGGGCCTGGGTTTGATCCCTGGTCAGGGAACTAGATCCTACATGCATGCCCCACCTAAGAGTTTGCATGCCACAACTAAGGAGCCAGTAATCCACAACTAAGGAGCCCATGAGCCACAACAAAGGAGCACGCCTGCTACAACTAAGACCCGGTGCAACCAAATAAATAAATAAATCTACATTTAAAAAAAAACAACAGTATGGTATTAGATAGGGAATTCCCTGGTGGTCCAGTGGTTAAGACACTGCACTTCCACTGCAAAGGCCATGGGTTCAATCCCTGGTCGGGGAACTAAGATCCCGCATGCTGCGTGGCCAAAAACAAAAAACAGTATGGTATTGGAGTAAAGACAGACATATAGAGCAATAGAATAGAACAGAGCCCAAAAATAAACCCTCAATTACATGGTTAAATGATTTTTGACAAGGGTGCCAAGACCACTCAATGGGGGAAATGGAAGTCTTTTCAACAAATGGTGCTGGGGAAATTGGATATCCACATGCAAAACAATGAATTAAGCCCTTATCGAACACTACACACACACACACACACACACACACACACACACAGATTAACTCAAAATGGATTAAGGACCTAAATGTAAAACCTAAATCAAAAAACCTCTTAGAAGAAAACAGGGAAAAACTTCACAGCATTGGATTTGGCAATGATTTCTTGGGTAAGACAGCAAAGGCACAGGTAACAAATAAAAAATAGACAGGGGCTTCCCTGGTGGCGCAGTGGTTGAGAATCTGCCTGCTAATGCAGGGGACACGGGTTCGAGCCCTGGTCTGGGAAGATCCCACGTGCCGCGGAGCAGCTGGGCCCGTGAGCCACAGCTACTGAGCCTGCGCGTCTGGAGCCTGTGCCCCGCAACGGGAGGGGCCGCGATAGTGAAAGGCCCGCGCACCGCGATGAAGAGCGGTCCCCGCACCGCGATGAAGAGTGGCCCCCGCTTGCCGTAACCAGAGAAAGCCCTCGCACGAACCGAAGACCCAACACAGCCAAAAATAAATAAATAAATAAATAAATAAAGTAGCTATAAAATTAAAAAAAAAAAATTTTGAACTTTAAAAAAAAAAAAAAATAGACAAATTGGACTTTGTGAAATTTTTTAAATTTTGTACATCAAAAGACACTATCCCCAAAGTAAAAAGGTAACCCACAGAATGGGGGAAAACATTTGCAAATCATATATTATACCAGATTATTATTCAGAATAGAAAACTCCTAAAACTCAACAACAACAAAAACAAACAACCCAATTCAAAAATAGGCAAAAGACCTGAATAGACATTTCTCCAGAGAAGATATATGAATGGCCAATAAGCACATGAAAAGATGCTCAACATCACTAATCACTAGGGAAATGCAAATCAAAACTACAATGAGATAGTCCCTCAAACCCATTAAGACGGCTACCATCAAAAACAAAACAAAACAAAACCCAGCAAACAACAATTGTTGGCGAAGATGTGGAGTAAACAGAACACTGTTGGTGGGAATATAAAATGGTACAGCTGCTGTGGAAAACAGCATGGTGGTTCCTCAGAAAATCAAAGATAGAATATCATACGATCAGCAATTCCACTTCTGGGTATATACCCTTTAAAAGAATTGAGAGCAGGGAGGGTCCCAAAGGGATATTTGTACACCCGCCTTTTTTGTCTTTTGGCTGCACCATATGTGGGATCTTAGTTCCCCAACCAGGGATCAAACCCCCAACCCCTGCACTGGAAGCACGGAGTCTTAACCACTGGACCACCAGGGAAGTCCCCCATAGCAGCATTATTGACAGTAGCTAAAACATGGAAGAAACCCAAGTGTCCATTGATAGATGAATGGATAAGCAAATGTGGTGTATACATATAACAAAATATTATTCAGCCTTAAAAAGGAAGAAATTCTTCAATATGCTACAACATGGATAAGCTTGAGGACATTATGCTAAGTGAAATAAGCTAGTCACAGGAAGATAAATACCGTATGACTTCACTTACATGAGGTACTTAGAGCAGTCACATAGAATCACAAAGACAGAAAGTATAATGGTGGTTGCCAGGGGCTTGTAGTGGGGAGGAGAGAATGGAAAGTTACTGTTTAATGGATACAGAGTTTCAATTTTACAAGATAAAAAGAATTATGGGGGTGGATGGCGGTGATGGGTCCACAACAGTGTGAATATATTTAATACCACTGAATTGTACACTTAAAATGGTGAAGTTTTGTTATGTGTATTTTACTACAACCAAAAAAACAAAAAAGAAGAAAGAAAAAAATTAAATGATACTGCCAAAACAAAAGAATAATTACACATTTTAAATAAATGAATAAATAGCCATTCCACATGCAGGTATTTACACACAGGAAATACAAGCATATATCCACACAAAGACATGGACATAAAAGTTCATAGGAGTTCTATTTGTAATAGACAAAAACTGGACACAATCCAAATGTCCGTCAACAGCTGGATGGATAAATAATTTATGGTAACTCCATAAAATGGAATACCACTCAACAATAAAATGAATGTTGATTTTCTTTCCTCTAAACAAAACTTCCTTCGGCCACTATGCATGGGCACTCTACAAGAGGGAAAGTCCAATAGCCTCAAGTCTCACGAGGAGCATTTTCCAGGGCCATTGGTGGCCTCTGGGGGAGGACGACTTTAAACAAAGTTCCTGGTTGGGGTGGGTGCTCTGTCCAAGTCCACTGCCTCTGTCCTGCCGGTCAAACCCACTGTGCCCCGGCCAGCGCGGGGCTGAGGGATAAGGTCTGGGGACAATTCCTGAGTCAGGCAGGGATGAACTATCTCAGGAAAGTGTCTCCCACACGGCGCTGCTGGAGCTGGGGCAGTCCCTGTGCTGCTGCCCAGCAGAGAAGTTTTGTGACCTCCCCCCACCACCACCCCGGGGTTGACACATTCTTCTCTATGTTTGGCTTCTATCTGGGGCAGAGGCATGTTACAGTTTACAAAGCCCTGGGGGTGTTCCAGGGGCACCCAACCAGAATTTCCAGTTTGCATAAACTGAGCAGAACCTGAGCCCGGAATGAGGCCGGGACATGCCGCAGGAGTCCGCTCTTCCCCGGCATTTGGCCCCCATGAAGCTGTGATCTGAGACGTAGCTCCCCTCCCCCTTCCCGCGTCTCTCTGAGACGATCAGCACACACCAGTCTCTTCAGCTGGGCACAGCGCCGCAGAACTCAGGACACACTGGCACCACCTGTTTCTTCGCCCCCACGTAATAAAATTGGTTGAAGAGCCTACGGGATTTTTGGGACCAGTGCCCTCTGGAGAGATTTCATACATCAACTCCACCCCGGCAAAGAGGAAACTGCCAAGTTGGAGACAGGGAACAAAGTCCTATCACGGGGCGAAAGGAGGCTCGAGTCTGCAGCGGCGGAGCAGAGAGACAGGCCAGTCACCCAGGGGAAGCTCCGCTCAGAGCCAGGCTACCATGGACACCCTGGTCCGACTCCTGCAGCTGCTGGTGCTGCTCCTGACCCTGCCCCTGCACCTCATGGCTCTGCTCGGCTTCTGGGAGCCCCTGTGCAAGACCTATTTCCCCTACCTGATGGCCATGCTGACAGTCAAGTGCAACCGCAAGATGGACGGCAAGAAACAGGAGCTCTTCAGCCAGATAAAGGGGCTGGCAGGAGCCTCGGGGAAGGTGGCCCTGCTGGAGCTGGGCTGTGGCACTGGCGCCAACTTCCAGTTCTACCCATCTGGCTGCAGGATCACCTGCCTGGACCCGAACCCCCACTTTGAGAAGTTCCTGACAAAGAGTATGGCCAAGAATAGGCATCTTGAATACGAACGGTTTGTGGTGGCTTTCGGAGAGGACATGAGACAGCTGGCCAATGGCTCTATGGACGTGGTGGTCAGCACCTTGGTGCTGTGCTCGGTGCAGAGCCCAAAGAGGGTCCTGCAGGAAGTTCGGAGAGTACTGAGGCCGGTGAGCAGAATGGGAAGTGTATGGGCACGGGGCAACAAACGTAGCATCAGGCACCCCGGTGTCCAGGGCACCCAGGATGGGGAAATCTCAGGCACTAGTGCATTAGACACCCGCCCACCCCCACCTGCTGGTGAACAGGAGATATGACCAGGGCCTGGATGGGGCAGGAGAGGGCGCTGTGGAAGCACACAGGTGATCCACCTAACAAAGGGGGAAAGAGAGGTGAAGGACACCTAGGGATGTGGTGTTTAAATTGAGATCTGAGGGATTAAGCAGGGGGTGGAGGGAGCGGCGGAAACAAAAGAGTGTTCTAAGTAGAGGTATTAGGGGTAGTAGAATCCATAAAGTTTGGAACCGGGTGTGGACAGAAAGGAGTGTAGGAGGATTTCCAGGTTTCTGGCGTGAGCGTCTGGTGGAGCGAGTGAGGGAGGGTAGAGAGAAGTGCCATTTGCAAGATAGGAGAAACCTGTTCGGGGCTTGTTAGGTCTGTGGTGCCATGGAGACGGCCAGGCAGAAACCCAGAGGCACTTGGAAGTCCAGATCTGGAGGTCAGAAAAAGATGCAGCCTGGAGATTTCGATTTGGAAGTCACCAGCTTGTAGCTGGTAAATTCCAAGCACAGGTGTGCATGAGATCACCTAGGGAGGGTACAGTGAGGAGGGAAGAGCTGGAGGAAACCCCGCTTACTCAGGAGCCCAGTGCAAGCTTTCCCTGGGATGCTGGCTGAGAAGTCCGGGACGCATGCGTCTTGGTCTCGGGAGAGGGCTCAAAGCGAGCATCTCTGTATCCAATGAGATCTCTGCTCCTGGTTCTCCACCTCCCCATCTGTCTGCCCTCGGCTACGCTGTCCTTCAGGTCATTGTTTAAAAATGTCTCACCAGTCATCGCCCCTAGGTCACAGGAGGCTCTTCACACTCATTGCGGGGGTAAGAGGCAGGGCATGCAGAGAAAGTCACAGAGCAGGATGATCGCCCTAAACTCGCAGGCCAGCACCTCCCACTCCACCAAGAGGTTTGGACCAGGCTTGGTCAGCGGGATGGAGGTGAGAGTAGAGAAAGGTTGCGGAATGGAGCAGGTAAGTGACGCTCTCTCTTCTCTCCCAGGGAGGAATGTTTTTTTTCTGGGAGCACGTGGCTGAGCCGCGTGGAAGCTGGGCCTTCCTGTGGCAGCAGGTTTTAGAGCCCACCTGGAAACACATTGGGGACGGCTGCTGCCTTACCAGAGAGACCTGGAAAGATCTGGAGAATGCCCAGTTCTCTGAACTCCAGATGGAACGACAACCCCCTCCCATCAAGTGGTTACCTGTTGGCCCCCATATCATGGGAAAGGCGGTGAAATAAGCCCCTCCTTCTCCCACCTCTGCGGGGGAACCTCTAACTTCAACCCTTCCTTGTGCAGTGAAAAAGCTCTATTCCCATCCTGACTACGGGGAGAAAACAGTTATACCCTGTCATATCCTTAACTGCAAATTCCTGGACTGGGTCTCCCAATTTTTGTCCACTACCCCTAGGACAGCTCCCCGTCCCTTCCCCGTGTTCCCCCCACTTCTGAGACCACACCCACGTGCCCCCAGGACCTGGTCACAAAAGTCACCAGTATCCCTGCCAGGCCCCCCGGGCTCCCTCCAGCCACCACCTTTGTCCTGGGCTGTGGGGATGCAGAGAGAACCAGTCCTCTCTGGAGACCCCGGGCACGAGGGAGCAGGACTCAGCAAAGAAGCCAGAGGTTTTGTCCTCAAATAGTTTTTAATAAATAGACAAAATCCACTGATTGATGCGGCAAACTAAGGTCAGAGGCGAGGGGAAGCTAGGGAGGGAAGAGCCCCTGAGTCAGCGACATAACCTCCTCCCCACCCTCTGGGCTTAAGGCACTTTCAGGGAGATAGGTCCTTGGGGTCTCATTATACAGGGTGAATGGGAGAGGGAGGGATTAGGGTCCCTTCTCCCCACTTTTGCACCAGGACACCACTGCCCTCCTCACCCTCCCCCACGACCCATCCCTGATTTACCCCCTCTCATCTCACAGCATCCTAAGGGGAGGTTTGGGGGTCGGGGGGGTGTGGTCCTCACGGGGAGAGAGGCCTGTGGCCCTGAGGAAACAGATCCTGCCAAATCCTGATGGGACACCAGCAACCCAGCCTGCCCTCTTCATCCCCAGGAGCCATCTCTGGGGAAGGGGTGCAGGGGACCCATGGGCCAGACTGGGAAGGAGGAGGCTAGGCAGTGCCTGGCACAGGGTGCCCATCGGAGCCCAGCTCCGGGTGCCCATCCCCAGCCAGGATGGGGTGTGCATCGGGGCCCTCCCGCCGGGGGCTGCCCCAGTTGTTCCTCAGGATGGTGCCCGTCTTCTCCTCCTTGAACTGCTGCCGGTCTTCCCGTGGGATCTTCACCGCGTGGTACTGGGGCACAGTGGCTTCGGGGTACCGCGCTCGCTTGAAGAATCCCATCTGGAAGAACAGCAGGCCAGACATGAGGAGGCTGCGGGGCTGAGGTCCCTGGAGCAGATGCCCAGCACAGCCCAGCCTCTTGCCTCCACCGTCCCTGGGACAGAAAGAACCAACAGCAGCAGAAAGGGGCTGGCTGGGCAGCAGCTCGTGCAGTAAGCAGCCCTCACAGGTGCCACCGTCAGTGCTGGGTCCCCAGGTTCTCATGGGCAGCAAGAGAAAGACCAGGAGGGGCCTGAGGTGCAGGACCAAGGACATCTCCCTTGGTGCCTGAAAGAGGGGGTTGAAGGTAGAACATCAGGACTGCTGACCCCAAAGGTTTCCACAACCCCAAGATTTTTAAGAGACCCAGTAGCATCCCCTAGAACACAAACAAGAGCAGAGGAAAAACATGGCTTCCTAGAGCGCTGCAAACTCCAGAATGATTCCTCTCAAGCCTCGTACGCACAACCCCTGTGTACTGAGCAGCGTGGCCCTTAGGGCGGGCCCTCTCCTCTGTGAATATGGTAGCCTGGCCCCTCCCTAAGTCATGAACATGCTGGCCCTTACCTACCAAGACAGAAATGTGCCCCTTGCACACTCACACTCAGGACTTCCCAGGACTCCTACATGCTGGACTGCACGGCACCTCCTTGCACATATGTCTCTGCACACTCATGCCCACAGAAAAGACATGCACGGCACCTCCCTGCACTCCCCACGTGCTCACAACTCCAGGAGCCCACCCAACCCTTGTGCATGCCCCAGGCTGTGCACACTCACCCTTATGACCTCACCCTGACAACCACCTCCCCTCAGTTCCTGGAACTCACACCACCCTCATGCAATCTCCTTTCTACACCCTGCACATTCCTGGTCCCCTGAATGCTGGGAGCTCGACCTACGCTCACATACATACCCACACACGCACGCACACGCGCGCACACACATGCTCACACACAACAATTACCCCACGGTCCCTGGACCCCCAGCTTCCGCAGCTGAGGGCTGCACGGCCAGCCGGGCCCGGTGATAGTTGGTGGGGAAAGATGAGCTCTGGCTGTTCCGATGGAAGAAGCCACACTGGGACGGAAGGGAGGAAGGGAGCAGAAGAGGTGGAGGATGGGAAGACTGAGGAGGGATGGGGGCCTCTACCGCTGCCTTGTCCCCCTTCCATGGGAGCAGGAAGCAGAGATTCTGGAGCCAGTTTCTCGGAGGCACCAATCTCCACTAAGAATGGCAAGGTTCCCAACAGTCTGGATGCCCAGAGGCCTGGTCCACTGATGGCTCACATTTGCCAGAGGGTGTGCTTGGTCCTGGGGAGGGGGGGCAGTTCTCCATAGGGCCCCAAGGGCATGCATGGTTCCACATAGCCCAGATGTGGCATGTGGTTCAGGGCATGACCGCTGGTGATGGATGTGATTCTCTGTACTGACACGCGCATGAACGGGCTTTTAATGTGGAGCCCCAGACGCACACGTGATTCTGGCTACACTCTGTGTGTATGAGAATGGTTCCATGTAGAGCCTGGTATGTGGAGGTTCCGAGTTCAGTCCTGGCAACAGTTCCCTGCAGGCAGTTCTCCACACTGGTTGGCTTTCTTGGCCACAGTTTCCTTCCCAGCCTTACCCGCCATGCTCTAGTTAATTCAGACCCCACTTCCCTGCCTCCATGACTTTGCCTCTTATAGTCCTTCTGAAAGGCCCAGACCCACCCATCCGTCTCCCCACATCCAGATCCTACCACCCCACCTTCTAAGGCGCAGCTCCAGGGCCACCAGCTGTCGAGCTTGCCCTCGCCTGAATTCCCACTGCACTTTCTTGACTTAGTCCACTGCCTCGTCCTAGACTACTCCCCTCCCCAACTAGACTATAAAATCCCTGAGAACAAGATCTACATCTGACTTATCTCTGAAACATCCAGGGCCTGATAGAGACCCTGGTACACGCAGGGTAAGTGCTCAATGCAGATTTGCTGAATAAATGGGAGACTGGGTGAGAGAACCACACCATGAAAGGCCACCTGCCTGACAGGGGAGCCCTGCGCCCACTGGCGTCACCCTCCCCAAGCCTCACCTTCCACATGAGCAGCACCAGCAGCGCCAGCACCAGCAGCCCGGCCAGTACAGCCAGAAGGATGACCCACCAGGGGACTCCTTCTGCCACCACAGCCACGGGGTCCAGGTATACCATCACTGGGATCTGGGGAGCAAGGGGTTAAGGGAACAAGGGCTGGAGCAACAGGACAGAAGAGCTTCCCCTGCTCCACCTCCCCAGCCCGGCAGCTCACCACTGTGGAGGCATCTCTGAGCAGCAAGTTCTTGATGGAGGACTTCACGGTGATGTTGGCTTGGACAATCACTTCCAGGGACTTCACAGCCGAGTACTCCTAAGGGAGCAAGGAAGGAGACCCTCCTCCTAAATGCCCCCATGCCCCCACCTCCCCCCAGCTCCTGAAGTTTGTAAACGGAATGGTGCCCAACACGGAGGGTGTTTCTGCCTGTCTTGGGTTGAGAGTGTGCTGCATTTGGACAGGAAGGAGGAAGAAGGAGAACTGAGCCCCAGGGCAGGTGTTGGGGAAGAGGATGCCCAACCCAGCGCCCCAGCCTGACTCTCACCTCCAGGAAGGTGCTGTTCCAGAGGCGGCCCCAGACATGCAGCACAGCTGCACGGTCAAAGCTGTAGAGAGGGCAGCTGAACACCACGCAGCTGGCCGTGCCCCGGGTGCAGTCCTGGGGACCAGGACAGGCAGGGCTCTGAGCTGCTTGGCCCCAGCCCACTGAGCTGCCCAGGGCCCAGCACCCTCACAAACGTGGTCACACAGACACCGTCTACCCAGAGCCTTCCCTCCATCCCTCCATGAGCCCCCATTTTCCCCTGGCTCTTCGTTCAATATCTCTCCCATTTTCCTTACCTGGCTTCAAACTCCCCTCCTCCAAGAAGTCTTCCCAAACTAACCCTGTGGTCCAAAATAGCAGCCTAGCCCAAATCTGGGCTATTTGGCTTTGAAATGCATGGGGAGCAGGGAGGAGGTCTCTTGACAGCGGCAGGCAGAGTATCTTCCCCAGTAGATGCTTATGTTACCTAATGACAGTCCCATATATTGAGCATCTATCTGCAAGGTACTTATCTCACTTAAATTCACAACTGTCCTGCAAGGTGCATATTATTATCATCCCCATTTTTTCAAACTAGGAAATTAAAGTTCAAAGAGGCCAGGTGACCTGCCTCAGGTCACACAGCTAGCAAAGCTGGAAAGAGGTGGAGCAGATACTTGAACCCAGGTCCAGAGTGGGCAAAGCTGCACTCCTTTGCGAAACCCAAACTTACTGAAGGAGGAGGATGCCCCAGGAGCTGCTGGGGGGACAGGGGACTTAGGCCCTTCTCCTTCCAAGCCTGCCCTAAATCCATTTGGCCCAATCCTACCTAATGGCCCATTTGCCTAAAAATTAATGTTCTATTCATCACGCTGCCTATACAGAAGAATGGCCACTTTCGAGCAATTCAAGAATCCTTGGTCAATTTGTCTAAAAGTCATTTTAAGTAAAAGAATCCATTTCAAAGTTCTTATCAAAAAGGGTGGCCTTTCAGAAGACATCAGTCCCCTGGAGAAAGCAGGACTATCCATGTAACAGGGAAACAGCAGTTACACAAGCTCATACCACCCCTGAGGTGCCTTCATTTGCTTTCCGCCATGCTCTCAGGGGGGCAGGGAAGCCGAGGGCCCCCAGGAAGGATGGGCTGTGGCAGCAGAACTTCCTCCCAGACAGATGCCACCAGAGCTGGCCCAACTGCTGCCCTCCCCCTGCCAAGGTCTCTTTGCCTCTTTTTGCCTCTATTGCCCATCCTTTCCACACCTGGGATTCACCTTCTGCCACCAGGCCAAGCACCCCCCGATCTGTGTCCCCCCTCCCACTCTCACTGCCAGCGCCATCCTAAAAGGGACCAGTACACAGAGTCTGCGCTAATCTGCTCAGCGAGCCCCCTCAGGAACAAAACCGTGTGAAACAAGGAGGAAACCAGGAGGCAAAAGGGCTCGAAAAGGATAGGCTTAATGAATCACATAAATATACTATCGATTTAATTATTAGAACTTTTAAAACCTTCAAGTGTTTTTTGACATTGTGAAAATCAAGCAGGTTTCCTTATGCAAATTGACTTTCTGTCCTAAAAGAATTCAAAAGGATAACAAACAGATCTCAGAGATGGCTAAAACCACCCCCCTATAAAATGTGACCTTTCATACAAACGCAGGGAGAATCAACTGCGTGGGCAACGGGCTATGGTAAGTGCCCTGCTCTGGAGTGAACACCTGGTGGGCACGGGGGAGCTGCGGCGGCGGCAGCTGCTTCACAGGTGTGATGTGAAGTGCCCTGTCACCTTGCCCCCGGTGTCCGTGACCATCACAGTTGTTGACAGGCCACCCGGCACCCTGAAGCTCCCTGCCCTCCCCTCTCCCCGCCATCCTCTGTCATACCCCGTGCCCCACCCCATCCTGCCTGGGCCACGTCTGCCCCGCCCTCACCAGGGTGACGTTTTTCTTCTTCTCAGCAGAGGACACTGGCCACCAGGACGTGCTGGGCTCCGGCTGCTCATGAGGCTCCTGCGGCTCCGGCTGCCCCAGCTCCCGCCGCCTCCTGTCCCTGCTGTCCACATCCTGAGGTGGGGAGGGGCCCAGTGAGGGTCCCTCCAAACGCAGCAAGGACAGGTGGCACCTCCTCCCCAGCACCCTCCTCCTGGCCCCCCGACCAGCCACACACCCCCAGCCCCATGGCATCCTTCCCAAAGTCTGACCACGCCCCACCCTGCTTCCGCCGCCCCACCCACCCCGCCTAAGCCTCACCAGGTGGAGGATGTTGGGCCTGGGGGAACAGAGTCCCCTCTGCCCCGGCCCCTGCCCGCCCTCCAGCTCCACCCGCATGGGGTACAGCAGCCACTTCCCGTTGGCAATCTCGTGGGGCCACATGATGTTGAGGAAGGCCGAGCCCAGGGTATTGAGTGACTGGCCTTGGTTGGAGACCTGTGGGCACAAGAGAGTGCGAAGGACAGGTTCTAAATCCCCAGAGATGGAGGGGACAGGGCTGCGGGGAAGCATAGCTTCAACAAAGACTCAGGATCCGAGATCCAGGCACCATTCTCTGCCCACCCCAAACCCAGGAAAACCCGGAGATGTCACCGGGAAATGCGGGGAGGCCCCAGCCAAGCAAGGGCAGGGCTCTGGGAAGAGACATCAGCCCTCCCCCCATGTCCCCGTCCCCCAGCAGAGGCCCCTGGGCCCTCATGGCCTCCCCAGACCAGCAGGTGGGATGTCCAGTCAGGTATGAGCAGGAAATGGTCAACTGAGGCCTCAACACAAACACCTGCACACAGCCAAGGCCCAGGAACTGGGAGAGGCCTCGAACTCGCCGGACCACCAGGCGCCAGATGGGAGAAAAGCCACAGCCCTTGGGACATGTCTCAGCTTCCCCTCTGTGCCAAGAAGGGAGGGACCTCACCAGGCCACTTACCGTAACCTCATACTTGACCTTGCTGCCCACATCTCGCTCAGATTGCATGGCGCTCTCGCCCCGCACCACGCCAGAGAAGAAGAGCTGCTGGGGAATGGCCACCCTGGTGAGGAGGGGTCAAAACAGGGGCTGAGGAGGCCTGGGGCCTGATGGAGGGCCAGGCCAGGTGAGGCAGAGCCCAGGCCCGGGTTTGGGGGTAACGATGCCCACCCCTCTGGCAGAGGTGCCCCCCTGGACAGGGCTTACCCCGTGATGGACAGTGGCAGCTCGATGAAGACACGGGCTCGGGCAGAGACCGGCTGCAGCTCCTGCTCGCTGATCCTGGCGTGTGGCAGGGGCAGGCGTGGGCGGCGGGCACAGGCCCCGCCCCAAGGGACCAGGTGAGGACAGCAGAGCCCTTTCTAGGTGGACTTCAAGCCACTGCCCCCACCCTCACCCACCTTGCCCCGCCAGCCTTACGTGGCCAACAGCAGCTCCACCTCCAGCTCTGTGGTCTCAATGGTGATCCCTGAGGTGCTAAGGATGAGGTAGAAGGTGACCTAGGCAAAGGGTGAGCAAGGTTAGAGTCCGGGAGGGCGAGGGGCTTGAGGAGGGGTCAGGGGTGACAGAGCCGCTCGGATAGGGATAAGGGCAGGTATGCCGACCTGGGCACCTCTCTTCATGGGGTTCCCCAGCTCACACTCGACATGGGAGGCGTTCTCATTGGACAGGCACAGCGGCTTCTCCTGGAGTGGGGACAGAAGGAGAGATCAGCTTGGGTTACTGGAGCCCCCAAGACCCCATCCCTGCCCTGCCCCGGGTCCTCACCGCAGGGTCCAGGGCCCGGACTCCTGAATAGTGCAGAGAGGCAGGGAGGGTGACCAGGAGCTGGGCTTCATGGGCGTCATCCCCATCAGCCTGGGGCTGGGCTGGGTCCGAAGGCAGATTGGTGACCTTCAGCTCCAGGCCGATGACTGGCTGCCCACTCAGTGCAAACAGGGCTGTCGTCCCATCCGCATCCCTGGGGGGTCAGATGCCACTCACTCTAAGACCTGAACACCTGCCCCCGCCTCTCCCTCCCTTCCTCTTCCCCCCGCCAGTGCACGCTGCCTGCCCCCACTCCCTGAACCTCTCCTCCCACCCTGGCTCTCCCAAATCTCCGCACACACCGGTCCAAGCCTCAGACTCAAGAGAGTCAAGACTGGGAGTCAGGGGACCTTTGTTTCTGGCCCCAGCTCCAGCACTTACTGACCCTGGGCAAGTAATTTAACCTCTCTAGGCCTCCGTTCTCCATCTCTAAAGTGGGACTAGTAATATTTCCTGCTTCATGGGGTTGTGAAGACTTAACAGTGAGATGTATGTGAACTGTATAATTTTTTTTATATGGTGAAGGATTGTCACTCTCTGCCAGAGGAGCCCCTGTGGGCCCCTCACTGCCCTCATCCTGCAAACTTCTGAGCTCTCAGCAGGTCCTCCCCACCTTCCACCTTCCACCCTCTCCCTGCAGGCTCAGCCCCCGCTCCTGCTGGCCCTCCCAAGGGGACTTCCTTCCGTCCCTTGATCTCTTGCCTTCCCACCCCACCTGCTCCCTCGCTCCCCCTCACATGGGCAGAGGCTGAAACTCCGTGTCGCTGACACGGGCGCAGAACCGGGCGTGGACCAGCTGCAGATTGCTCTGACACACCTTGTCTTCACCACAGCCTTGCTTCAGAAAGTGGATCTGGGGAGAGATTTGAAGAGGGGGTCATTCCCAGGGGGTGAATGTATCGCCAAGGCATATGGCGGGGTAGAGGATCACGGGAGTAAACAACCTGAGTTCAACCCGCAGACCTGCTGCTTCCTAGCTGTGTGATACCCAGCTGGTCACCTAACCACTCTGAGCTGTGTCCCCATCAGTAAAATGATGGGAGTATTACGATGCCGTGGTAGAGACCAGCAGGCTAGTCCACAGCGAGGCCGCATTTCCTCGGCCTTTCTTGCATGTAACTAAGTCCCAGACTTAGAACGTGAAGAGAAGTAAAGGGCATCACTTCCGGACTGGCCATAAGAACCACACAAGGAACTCCCCACCCCCCTCCAACTGATGGGGATAGAGGTGACCTGAGGACCTTGGAGGCCACATTTGAACATGGCAGACCCCCACCACCCTGGACCCCTGAATGACTGCCTGTCCCCTCTGACTAGGAACACATGATAATTTGGGCCATTTTACATCTGCGGTCCACCTGTTACAGCATCTAGAGATATGAGGAACGAGTGGGGTAACATGAAAGAATTTTGCAAGCTGTGAATGTCACTGGCGAGGGAGTCATGATCCCTGTTCCTCCCAGCTTCTTCTCCTGGGCTAAACCAGAACGCATGCTCACCTCTGTCCGCTGGGTGCTGGGCTGGTGGGCATTGAGGATGGGGGCCACGGGGGGCAGCCCCTGGCCAGGAGCCTGTCGCCGGAGCCGAGGGGTCTGGAGACTATAGGACAGAGTCACCACGATGGCCCGAAGCTTGTCTTTGACATTCTCCTGGGGAAGGGAAAAGATAGACGTGGATACAAGAACAACCCCAGACCCCAGCCCTGCCCAAAGCCCCCAGCCAGACCTAGGACAGGTCCTGAAACCCAGAAGGAGGCTCAGGGAGACGAAGGAGAGAGGCGGAGAACTGGGCTAGCGGGGGGAGAGCAACTGGGGTGGAGAAGGGAGGACAGCCAGGATTTAGGGCTTCGGGGACCAGACAAGAAGATGGAACCTGCCATGGCCATCTCCAGGGCGTATAGAACTTGACAGGAGATGCATGAAAACAGCAGGTAAAAGAGAGGCCCAAAAGGGAGGCTTCCCAAATGTCGAGATCTTAGACTGAGGTGTGAGTGTGTTTGGGAAGAAGATGAGAGGAATCCAGGAAAAGAGAAGATGCGATGACAATGACCCTCAGAGGCCAAGGGGTCAGCGTCCACCTGAAGCTGAAGCATAGTGTCTCCACAGACTCGGTCATGCTGGTGTTTCAGCCACACGGTGCCTGAGGCCTGGTGCTTGGGGTCATCTGGGCCACGGCTCAGGAAGGTCACACGGGGCACCTGGCCCCGGAGCCTCCGGTCTGTGTCCCCATCTAACGTGTAATCCAGGGCTGTGGCAGGTGGGAGAGGAGGGACCGGTGAGCTGCAGAGCAGCTCCAATGGGCCCTTCTCTGCACCCCGGAGTGACCCACCCTGACACCCAACGGGGTGGGCGTGGAGGGGCCTCACTCACCCACAACGGGGCTGTAGCTGCTGGGCGATGCAATGTAGCTGAAACAGACCCTGAGGTCCATGCTGCGGGGACAAAGGCAAGGCTGACAGGCCCGGGCCACACCCCAACCCTGCCCACTCCTGCCCCAGCCCCAGCCCCAAACTGGGCAGACAGGGAAGAACTGGACCCTGGAGGCTCCCCTCCACCCTCCCCTCGGACCCCGCCTCACCAGACCAAGTGGCCACTGGCGCAGTTGGGCTGTTCTAGGTCGATGTTTCTTGGAAGAATAGAGACCTCGTGGGAGACGTGGAGGACGGGCCTGGCCCTGGGGAAGGGGGAGTCCAGGGCACAGGAAACATGAGAACATGAGGCTGGGAAAGAGGGGAGGCGGCAGATCTGGCACTGCAGAGCGGCTCCGGCCTTGGGGAGGGGGAGGCCAGCAGAGAGGGAGGGCTCACCTGAAGAGCACGGCAGTGTCGGCCAGGGAGCCCACCAGCAGGTCCGGGTAGCGGTTCCCATCCACATCCAGGCCGCCCGACAGAGAGTAGCCAAAGCTCTTAATGCCCACAGCCTCGCCCTCCAGCACCTGCGGGACCAGACCATCAGCCTCCCCACCCATCACCTCCCGGCCTCTGCCTCCCCCGCCCTCTGCTGTTGTGCCCCCCAGGTCCCCCAGACACCCATTCCCTCATCCCCACCACCCCCCTCACCTGGGAAGGTTTGACGACAACCCCCAGGCTGCTCCCGTGGTAGATAAAGACTTTCCCATCCCCGTCGAAGGGAGCCCCTACAGCAAGGTCTGCAGGAGTGGGAGAAAGGCAATCAGACCTGGGGGCTGGAGGTGGGAGGCATGAGGTCCAGGCCCCTACTTTCCCTCAGTCACTCAGTTCCATACCCTGTGTTTTCTATTTTATTGAGAGGCTACTAAGTCCTGGGCACCTTACACATGTCATTTTTAATCCTTTCAGCTACTCTCTGCAGGTATCACTGGCTCAGAAAGGGGACCTGCCCAAGGTCACAAAGCTGGTAAATGGTAAAGCTCAGACAGGAGCCCAGGTTGCTCCTCTCCCTGAGCCCTCAGAAGACCTTCCCCTTGACCTCAGAGGCACTTCCGCACCCCTGCCCCTCCCCCCTCCCTCCCCCCCTTCCCCAGCCTTCCCTGTCCCCATTCACACCTGGGAAGCCATCTTGGTTGAGGTCCCCCAGGACAGCCAGACTGATCCCGAACATGGAGTCAGGAGAGCCGCAGAGCCGGAGAGGGGAGACCCCAGCCCAGTGACCCCCCTGGTTCATGTACACATACACGGCACCCCCCAGTTCTTCTTGGCGCTCAAAGTAGTAGGGGGCACCCACTACCAGATCTGTCCAGCTATGGAGAGAGGGAGACAGCCAGTGGAGTCAGGAGGAAAGGCCAGAGGCCCCTTACCCCTCTTAGACCCAGCCTCCCCCAGGCTCCACCCGCCTCGGCCCACTCTCACCCGTCATTGTTAAGATCAGCCACCGCCAGCGAGTAGCCAAAGCCAGAGGTCAGGCGCTCCCCGGACAGCATAACTTCAGGCACCAGGCGACTGGCGCTGTCTTTGCGCAGAATGACCACAGCACCCTTGTGGTTGGCACGGGGGGCCCCTGCCACAAAGCTCAGCTCCTCTGCTCGCACCAGACTCTTCCCCGAGTCAATGGAGAAACCTGGATGGGGGCGACTCACCAGTGAGCTCTCCCCACCAGACTCCCAGCCAGGGTAGGTCACAGCTCCTCCCACCCTGCCCCTCCCTAAAAGGTAGAGGTGCCCTCTGAGGTATCACCACCACAGCTGGACCACTCCTCCTCCCCTCCAGAGGCCCGGAAGCCCTCCCCACCCAGAGACTAAGGTCTGGCACAAGAAGTGCAATGAGGTCGGCCTCAGGGACTGGGGAGGAAGGAGAAAGGCAACGGCTGAGAAGGCCAGGCCGTTGGGCTGGGGGCCGAGGCGCCGGCAGGAGCTGGGCCAGGGCGCCCCCATATGATTCCCTGGAACTGCTCTCCTCTCTGCACACCCAGGAGGCTCCCATCCCATCCAATGCACCTTCTTTGCCCCCTACTCCCACCATCCTGGCAGGAAGAGGAAGACTTCACATGGACGGGAGAGGAGGAAACGGGGGAAATGGGGAAGAGCTTGATTCACGCAAGCTTCTCCCAGGCCTCGTTTCCTCCTCTTCTGCGGAAGGATGCGGATGAGAAAGGAGAGGGACTTACCAACACAGCTGGACCTTTCTCCGCACATGCCCACCATCCATCCCTCAGAGAAGGTCCCCCAGAGGTCTAGCCTCCTTCCTTCCCAGTACAGCCTCAGCCCACCTGGATCGTCCTCCATGGAGACCCCCGTTCACAGCCCCGAGGTTTCACCCCTGGGCCTCTTCTCCTTGGGCCTGGTTACTGGGCTCAGCTCTTGTCTGTAATCTGGGCCCAGTGGGTGTTTCTCTGGGTACGTGTTGCGGGGCAGGGCAGGAGAGGTGGGGAGGCCAGGCCAAGCCCCCAGGGCCCAGGAGGACGTGGAGGGGAGCTTACAAACCTAAGTAGCTATTCAGGGCCAAGTCTCCGGCTGGTCCTGGGAGCCGGTCAGCAGGGTCCAAAGTTTTATACACCAGCTGGTCAGGGTCTGAGCTATCAATGTTGGTCACAAAGAGCAACCCTGCGGGGGGCGGGGCGGGGGAGACACCAGGGAAGGGACATCCAGAGGAGGGGCCACAGAATGGGGAGACAGAGGCAGACAGAAAGAGGAAGGCGTGGAGAAAGAATACGAGAGAGACAAACAGACCAGAGAGATGAGAATCAGAGACAGAGACAGAGTGAGGGACAGAGACAGAGACGGAAGGATGGGAGCATGGAGAGAGAGGACAAGAGAGGAGCAGAGGGTTAGAGCAGCTCCGGGCCAGGGAGGGGTCCCTACCAAAGTAGCTGTTGGCAGGGACCGGGATGAGGCGGGGGTCCTGCTCCTTCTCACCCCCCGCCTCGTAGGGCCCGTCGTCCAGATGTGCCAGGTCCGCTGAGCCCTGCACACAGAGCTCCACCCTGGCCGTGCCTGCAAGGACAGACCTGTTAGTGCCCAGGGCAGGGAGCAAGGAGCACCCGCAGGCCGGGCGCTAGTTAGACAGGCACCCAGGGAAGCCCCTCCTCTCCTTTCCAGCCCTATCTCCACCCCCTCCCGGCCCAAGCTGCCTGGGGTCCCCCAGACTTGGCATCACACTCACCGAGTGTCAGCCCGGCCAGCGGCAGCGTGCGGAGATGGGAATGGGAGTGATGAGGTGTGGGCTGGTGTGTTGGAGCATGCGGGCCCCGGCTGGGCATGTGGGAGCTCATGCCAGCATGTTGCGGAACTCTCGGCCATGCGGAGGAGAGGCGATGGCCCCGTTCGTGTGCGTGCTGGCATGGCTGTGGTGAGAAGCGTGGCAGGGCCCCAGGGCTCCACGGCAGTGAACATGTGGGTGTGCTTGGCCACATGCTGCCCCCAACCCCCTCTCTGAGGTACTGGACATTTTGGTTCCCTTCTCCCCTCCCCAAGGAGTCACTCACCCTTCCAGTTATAGGTTCCCGGGGCCCCAAAGAGGAGGTAGTGGCTGTCGGGGGAGAAGGCGGCGGCCGTGCCCTGCTGGCAGAACCCAAATTGTTCGTGGCCCTGGGGGCGTCCCTCACAGAACTTCCACTCCCCGCCATCCAGCTCATCGCGGATGGCCAGGTCCTGGCTTAGCACAAAGCAGCGACCAATCACGTCCCTCGTCTCCAGGATCTGGTCCACACGCTGCCGCGCCTCGTATCGGTGCGCACAGGTCTGTGGGAGCAAAGGAGAGGGGCTCATTCCACTGTGAGGGCCAGGACCCTGCTTGAGCCACGCTGCCCGTGTGCAGACATTTGGCAGACACTGGTTCACTTGCACTCGGGTGCACGCGCGCGAGTGCGTACAGGCACGCGCACACACACAGACACATCTGCCAGCATCACTGGGGCACCGCCCCCCAGCCCAGTGTAAGGCAGGTATATAATATAATCCCCTGCCCTATCCTCTCTGCACCCACTTCTTCACCCACAGCACAACAAAGCCAGCACCCAGAACTCACGTCTCCTCGATCCCGCCAGATGGGACTATCCCCAACATGCCCAGCTTGGTACTGCCTCTGAACCTTTCTAAGCACTGCCACCTCGTCTGCAAAGAACTCCCTCCCTTCTCCACACTCCAAGTGTTGCTTATTCTGGAAATCCTGGCTCAAATCACCCCACCTGCAGGAGTCTTTGCTCTCCACTCCTCCCTTGAACTTGTATGGACTGGGGACCATACCACTCACTTAGCATTAACCACATTCTGCCCCATAGGGACTTATATTATTGTTTGTGCATGTTAGTGATGACAGAGAGAGAGAATGAGAATCTCTGGAACTATGCAGGAGGCTAGCTGAGAACCAGGCTTTTCCCTGAGTTTACACGTCCTCTCTCAGTAACTAGCACAATGCCTGATGTTTAAAAGGTTCTCAGTGAGTTTGACAAATCAGTGGATGGATGAACGGTTAGACATTTTTAAATTTATAAGGACAGGGACCATGTCTTACACCTTTTTGTATCTCTCTGAGGTCCTCGGAAGCGGACCATCATACCATATTGCCAACCTGAGTTCTGTAAGCACATCTGTGCATATGCACACACCATACACACACACACACACATACACACACCACCCTTGCATAAGTGACAAGAAGTGGTACTCATTGCAATTATATTACTGTTACAGAGTCAAACTGTTTTTCCTTCTTTTTAAAAATTAATTTTCATGACCTTTTTCAATAAAAATAGTAAATATTAAAAGTCAAAAAAAAAAAAAAGATATGGTACTCACAACAATCTTGCCCCCAGGTCCCTGGCTCCGAACACTGACTCCCAACCACTGGTTCTCCTTACTCTCCTTCTGCACGTCAGCTGGAGGCGGGACACTGGGAATTAGGGGAGGAAAGAGGAAGCCCAGTCCTCCCCTCCCCTCCTCCTGTGCCCCCCA
Organism: Balaenoptera acutorostrata; assembly: GCF_949987535.1. Taxonomy (NCBI): domain Eukaryota; kingdom Metazoa; phylum Chordata; class Mammalia; order Artiodactyla; family Balaenopteridae; genus Balaenoptera; species Balaenoptera acutorostrata. The sequence goes on along the minus strand of NC_080074.1, from coordinate 61,037,655 downwards.
CCCCACCCCCACAGGGCCCTCACCTCCCCGGTCGATGTCCACTCTGTAGCAGTCAGTCTCTTCCAGGCTCAGTGGGCAAGCGAAGAGGCCTCCAGTGCGATTTGCCTGCTGCCCAGGCAGGGCCAGAGCCTGGGGAGCGCCCACCAGCAGCCTGCATGATGGGGCAAGGGCAGGAGTTGGTGGCCAGAGTGCTCCACCTCCCCAGAGCTGCCCAGGCCCAACTCCTCGGTACCAGGCAGAGTGTTGAAGGACTAAGGCAAAGGGCCAAAAGCCAGTTTTCCCATGTCCTGATACGGGCAAATTAACACACTTGGCCGTGCAATCATCACATTACGCATGCACATACTATCTGGATGAAGAACCACATACATAGTAGATACACACACACACACACACACACACACACACACACACACACACACGCTCACGCCACCCCAGCAGCCTGGCCAGCACTGCTGGTTTGAAAGAACCGCCTGTTCCCAGCACCTGTTCCTGACCAGCCCTTCCTACCCCCAACTCCCTGGCCCCATCCCCAAGCTCTACCCTCCTCCCCAACCCCAGTTCAGTCGAAACCTTTCAAGAAATGCCAAAAATGCTGGGAGCAAAAGTAACAGCACCATGAGGTGGTCCAGGGACCAGCTTTGCAGGGCCAAGCAAGAGACTAGATATGGGTCCACCTCCCTCACCCTCTCATCGGGGATCCATCAAAGACCCACCGCCCAGTAACCGTGCCAGCCCAGGATTCTATCAGTCACGCCGGCTGGCATGGAGGTAGGGGCAAGTTTCTCTTTCTGTCTCCAATCCTAGCCCCATTCTCCCCATACATCCTGAATCCCCTTCCCCATCCTTCCTTCTGCTCCCCCGTCCATGATTTTCCCCATTCCGCCCCCCGCCCCACCCCCACCCAGCCTTCTCTCCTACCTCCCCCTCAGACGCTTTCCCAGCTACAACTTTCTTGGCAGGACAATTTTCCATGATCACAGCCAAGGCTTCTTCCCCAGGGGAGGACTGTGCTGGGAATGGAGGCTGCCTGGGTCCCCTGGGGAGGACCCCCAGGCCAGGAGTGAAGGAGAGAGAGAGGTGAGGTGATTGGCACCCAGCTGGCTACAAGGATCTTCTTTTCGCAGAGGGAGACTCAAAAGCATCAGCAAGACAAACCTCAAGGCCTCTCTCCCCCACTCTTTTCCTCCATCGCCCTCGCTGGGGCGCGAGGCCCAAAACTGTGTGGGGCAATATTGCAGACAGGCATCTGTGGGGCACTGTGCCAGTTCTGATGGGGCACAGAGCCAGTCTCCCTTCCCACAACTCCTCCTCGTCTCTTAGCAGCTGTCACCCCGTGTCAGAGCCAATGTCACGAGAGAGGGGGGTGGGGAGTGGAAGGGAAGAGAGCATACACTGGGCATTCGTTAACAACTATTTATTGAGAACCTATCATCTGCCAAGCCCTGTGTCAGGCACTGGTGAGACAAGGAAGTAATATTTATTCAGCACCTACTATGGGTCAGGCCCTAGGCTAGATGCCAGGGATATGAGGAACTAACGTTTATGACTCTCTAATAGGTGCCGGGCACCGGGCTAGGCATGTTACCTGCATTATCTCATTTAACCTGCACAACAATCCTATGTGAGGATTCTTTGCTTCTCTTTCAGACGAGGAAACTCACTCAGAGACATTAGTTGGATGCTGGAATTCAAACCCACATCTGCCTAATTCCAATATCTGTGCCTTTTCCACCCAATGACTGGCCACCTTCAGAAAAGGAAGACAGGGATGAGGAGAGGAGGGTACCCAAGCAGAAAAAGAAACTAGGTGGCATGGCCAACCTTCAGACAAGTCCATGGTGCTCCCACCTCCAAACTCAGAGATGGGGAGCCCTTGGAGGACTGGGGCTGCCTCATTCATCTTTGCATTTGCCCCCTAGGAGGTGTCCATATGTGTTTGCTGGACCCACACATTATGCAGACTCACAGAGACACACAGTGTCTCAGCTGGTCAGCGCATAACTAAGCACCAGGAGAAGCTAACAGTCGTGTTTAATGCTCACATCTCCCCTGGAGGTCATGAGTAGGGAGTAGAAAGGAGGGGAGGGGTCCATATGGAGGAAAGAAGCTGAGTGCATAGCTATGCCCAGCCCCACACTTGGTGGAGAACAGACCAGACCATCCCACCTGGAACAAGAGTTCCCACACACAGCCTCTCCAGTCCCTCCACCTCTGGCCCAGCCACACACTCCCTCCTGGCTTCATCCCATGATCCCCAGCCACCCCAGACCTCTGGACAGAACAGTATCCACAGATGCAGCCACTGCAGAGAGAAAGGCAGCTAGGAGCAAAGGACTCCCTGGGAGCCTGGCTAAGTGGAGGTGAAGGAGTAGCCCAGTACCTCTGCACTTCTCAATTCCCCATTCACTCCAGGCTCCAACCCAAGTCCGGCCCACTCTGACTCTCTCAATCTGGGTGGCCCTGTGGGGAGGGTGCTTGGCCTGGAAGGTTGGCTCAGCCCGGGGGATGCTCCAGCCAAGCCTTTGGATCCAGGCTCCCTGTAAGGCACTAAAGCTACGCTCCAGCTCTGTGGATCACCATACAAGAAAAAAGGTACCAACACTTTCATAGCACCCACTGTGGGCCTTGCACTATTCTCAGCATTTTACATGTGTTAACAACTCTTTCAATGCTCACAACAACTCTATATGGTAGTACAGTTGATGGTATTACAGCTGATGGAAATAAAAGAGGCTGAAACCACAGAGCAAAGAAGGTTACACTTCAAAGTCTCATCTGGGGCCAGATTGAAAGACATCAAAATTGGTGAGGTCTTTCGATCAGCGAGTGCTGGGGAAGGTGAGCTGCAACCCCAAAGCCAGGGACTTAGCGAGGTATCTGGCCTCTCACAGGCCACGAGACAGCAGAGCGCCCCCTGCTGGAACAAGAGCAGGGTGAGGGGGTCAGGCCCCTCTGGGAAGGCCCCCAATTTGGCTTAGGGGCCACCATCAGAGACGAGGGGGAAATGACAAGAGACCAAGCTATTAAAAATAACCTAGAATTTGCCTGGAAATAGCTCAGAGAGCTCAGCATGTCCTAAAAAGGCCTCCAGTCCTAGAACTCTAGCACATGGCGGGAGGGGGGAGGGAGGGAGACAGAGATGAGGGAGGAAGCAGACAGAAGGCTGAAGAAGAGCTGAAGTCAGTAGCTTTCCATTGCTCCCAAAGTTTGGGGGACCGCTTGACCCTGCTCCCTGATGACAGGGATAATGGAAGAAGAAGAATCAGAGCTAGCCCCTCCTCCCTGAGCAGGGAAGAGAAATGAGCTCTTGTCCCTACTCTCTGCCCCCAGGCCAATAGCAGTGGGGAGAAGACAGTCCCAGTGGACAGCACTGATCTCAGTAATGGACACTTAGTGTGGCTTAGGCACCAGCCTAGGAGAGAAAAGTCCCCTGGAAGGAAGGGGTGGGCCGCTTTCTTCCCCTTCCTGACTCCCTTTTTAAAATCGTATAAGGAGCTGGGGCCAATAGTACAGGAAGCATGACAGTCACAGGCCCCATAAGTGTGTCTTTCTCCTACGGGTCCCGAACTGATTAGAAAATAACCAGAATTGTCCTCTGCCCCTCACTCTCCCTGCCTCTCCCCACTGCTGAGATTCCTGGAGCTGGAAATTTCCTGAGGAGGAGGAAGGGGAACAGCCTGGCCAGCATCCTTCCTGGATCTGTCTCACTGCTGCTGCTGCTGCTACAACTTTGGAGGCTCTGTTTTCTGCCACCCTCTATCACCAAGCCACCTAGTGCAGACTGCCAGACCCTCCCAGGTCCTCTCCCAGCCTTCCTGTGGTCCTGAGCCACAGAAGCGGCAGCCCAGCGTCCCGATGCTCTCTTTCCATCCCATGGCAATGCCCTGGCAGAAAGTTATTTCTGGAGTCTACCCTCCACCCCTTCCATGGCACCTTCAGCCTCTCTGTCCTTTCCCTCTCCTCCTGACCTAAGCAGAGGCCAAATGCTCAATCTCCCTCCCTGAGGGAGTTCAGCCCCCAGAAGGAGGGGAGCCACAAGCACTGGGACTGGAACAAGAATGCAAGCTGGGGTGAAAGTTGAAAGGAGATCGCTCCCAGCCAAGACAAGAACCTTGTTCTCCAACTTATCCCCAAAGCAAGATCCTGGGTCTCAGACCCAAGACAGGCAAGGCTCCAGGCTGGGGTGTGGGTTATCTGTAGGCAGCCTGAGTCTTGATGGGGTTGGAAGATTGAGAGATGGGGCGGGCCGGGGGCGCACCTGTGGCTCGGGCACGGGGATTCTGCGCGGGTGTGGTGACTCACCAGCTCTGGGGTCCGGGCTGCAACTGGCGATGCAGAGCCACAGAGAAGCCGAAGAGGCTCCCTGGCTCGCCCTCCTTGCGCAGGGCGCCCATCACGTCCAGATTGAAGGCGACAGCCCCTGGGAAGAGCAGTCCGGCAAGCAGGGAGCCAAGAAGGTAACAAATCCCAGGGGCCCCCCATGGATCGCGGCCCGGAGTCCCTGCCATGGGGCGACCCCCGCGCGCGCTTCGAGAGAGCGCAAGGAAATCCGCTCGCCCCCCGAGTCCCAGGTCTCCCGGGGCGGGTCTCTGGTCTCCGAGTCTCGCTGGTCCTTCAGGGGGTCTCCCAGTCTTCCGCCTCGCCACCCCTCTCCCGCCGCTCCGCCGCCCCAGCACCAGCCAGGACAACTGCAGCGGCCGCAACCCCTGGTCCACTCCGGCTCCCGCCTCCGCTCCCACGGGTGGCGCCCCGGCCCCGCCCTCGCCCCGCCCCTCGGCGCCGCTGCAGGTGGAGGCCGCCGGAGTCGCAGAGGGATGCCCAGGAGGGTGGCTCCGGGTGGGAACCCTCCCAGCCCCACCCCACCTCGGGCGCCGCCCCCGCCAGCGCTCTCCCTTTCCCCCCACTCCTGCCCTACCCCGCGAGCGGTGGAGGCGGCGTCTGGGAATGGGGAGGGAGTGAGAAATACGGATAGAAAGGCGCCGAAAAAGAGGAGCGGCGGAGGGCGGGACGGGTAAGAGATGGGAAGTGGATGAGGCTAAAGGACAGTCTGGGAAGAGAGAAATGCAAAGAGAAAGATGCAGATGAGTCCGGTGTGGTCCCTTAATGCTACCTTCTCCCCATGGACACACAGAGCACCTCTCCTGCTGTTTAAATCAAACCATTTCCCACCCGATCCCATCCCACCCCACCTCTCAGAGTCCGGCAGTGGCAACGGCTCTGCTAGACACATACATCGTCAGCGGTCAGAGAAGCAGAGGAAAAGACTGGCGAGAAGAAAGAAAAACTCAGCAGGCCTGGGGAGGGGAACAAAGGAGGCAGGTAGAAAGAAAACTGAAAGAGAAAAGAGATGGAGAAAGAAGGGTAAGAGTTTGATCAACAAGGATGGAATGAAGGGAGAAAACAAGGAAAAGACTGAGGGTGATATAGGAAGAGGAAATTAAGCTGGGGGGAAAGCATGGACTGTCAAAGAAGGCCAAAAATGTGAGAGATTGGCCCCAAGAGGCAGAGAGATGGGAAAGATGTCTCCGGCTTCCAGATCCTTCCCAGAACCGTACATTTCCTACCCTCCAAAGGGGAAGGGATTGGAGGGGACAGGGTCCTGCGCTGGCCCAGGCAGGATCGGGGTGGGGCTTCCCAGGGATGTCCACAGGAACTTGTCCCTCTGCCTCTCCCCTCCCCCCAGGCTGAGACAAAGGCAAAGGGGGGGAGGACATTTTCCAACTGAGCTATTTATAACTCTAATCCAGAAATGGGGCCAAGAAGAGAGATAGGAAATAATTTGACACAACTGGAACCTCACTTGCTGCCACATCCCGTTCCTAGTTCTCTTTCTTACTGGGTGTTGGTCTTGGGTATATCCATCTGTCCATTTTTCTCCCTTCTCTCTCTCACCCTCTGGTTTTGTCTCATCCCCAGCTCTGTCTTTATCCCCCTTCTTGTCTCTGTCACTTGGAATCTTTCTAGACTATTTCTCAATGTCTCTAATGTTTCCTTTGCCCCCCAAACACTATTATATCCTTAAGACTCTCTGTTCTCCCTCCCTGTCTTCAAAGCTCCAATATGTGTTCTCCCTAATTCCTCTTCCCACGTTCCCTTTGTCTCTCTTACTTCTTTTTCCAGGATTATACTTAAAATTTAAAAAAAAATTTTTTTTTAAATAGGCTCTCACTCTGCTGCCCAGTGGGACAATCCTTGCCCTGTGTAAGTTATGATACATTTGAAAGTTTAGGACTTCCCTCGTGGCGCAGTGGTTAAGAATCCGCCTGCCAGTGCAGGGGACACGGGTTCGAGCCCTGGTCCAGGAAGATCCCACATGCCGCAGAGCAACTGAGCCCACGCACCGCAACTACTGAGCCTGTGTTCTAGAGCCCATGAGCCGCAACTACTGAGCCCGCGAGCCACAACTACTGAAGCCCGGTTGCCTAGAGCCTGTGCTCCACAACAAGAGAAGACACCACAATGAGAAGCCTGCACACTGCAGCAAGGAGTAGCCCCTGCTCGCCACAACTAGAGAAAAGCCCACGTGCAGTAACAAAGATCCAATGCAGCCAAAATAAAATAATGAGAAATTAAAAAAAAAAAGAAAGTTTGGGCCTCCATTTTTGCAACACTACACTTGTGGCCATCCCCTCCAGGGGACCAGCACACGTCTAAACAGGTGCTGTCCAGGTAATTCAGCAGGCTGGCCCCGAGATCCTACTTTTATTATCCCCCAGATATGCCCTCTCCATTCCTTTTCTATCTCAGAGCCCAGACAATGGAGAAGAGCTGATAGGAGAATGCAGAGGAGTAAAGTCAGGATAGAGCCCAGACTCCTGACTCTCAGCCCAAACATCCGACCGGGGTCAAAATGCCTTCAGAGCCCCAGCTGCCTCTCTCTCTGCACCTGCAATCCTTGCCTCCCTCCATCTCTACTCCACTGGCTCCTGCTAAATCCAAGGCTGAAATCAGACGCCAAGAATCTGCTTCTGACCTCCTCTGCCCAAATATTTGAGAAGTCACCTCACCCACCACAGGAGGAAAGAGCAGGAAAGAAGAGAGAGAGACAGGCCACCCAAAATTAGCCTGGCTATAAATAGCCGGGAAAGGGAGGGCGGGGAACATGAGAGAGTCCCAGACCAGCCTAGTAAATGTAGATGTGTAGATTTTCCCTAAAGGAGAAATGAATCCAGATTGTTGGAGTGGGGAGCAGTATTTCAGGTTAAGGGGGAATGAAGAAGCCGGAGGAATCCAGAGAATGGAACAATCTTAATAGTCGAATAAACAACCTGCCAGAGAACTTTTGTATTTGAGTTCAAAGTTCGGGAATTCATTAAACTAAAACCAATGCTGGGAATTCCTTGGTGGTCCAGTGGTTAGAACCCCGCGCTTTTACTGCGGTGGGCCCGGGTTTGATCCCTGGTCGGGAAGCTAAGATCCCACAAGCCCTGCAGCACGGCAAAAAAAACCAATACCAAAACACCAATCCTGATACTATGTGTTTCCACTAATATAACAAAACTGTGGAGATGAAGAACAGATTGGTGATTGCCGGGGGACAGGGATGGGAAGGTGGAGGTGTGAATATAAAAGGATAGCATAGGGAGTTCCTTCCTGGGGATGAAGAGTTCTGTATCTTGATTTTGGTGGTGGTTATCGAATCTATCTGTGGGATAAGATTGCATAGAACTACGCACACACACAAATGAATGCATGTTAAAAAAAAACTGGGGAAATTGAATAAGGCTTGTAGGCTAGTTAACAGCATTGTACCTATGTCAGCGTCCTGGTTTTGATATTGTGCTACAGTTATATAAGATGTCGCCTCTGGGGGAAGCTGGGTGAAGGGTACACAGGATTTCACGCACTATTTTTTTGCAGCTTCCTCTGAGTCTACAACTATTTCAAAATAATTTCAAAACCTTTTAAAAATTGATGGATTCCAGACCCAGCAAAGACTTTGGCCCTTGTCTGGCAGCCCCTCCCCACCTCTAACAGCCCTCTTCCCCTCTGACAGGGATCCCTGTTTTTCACCTCCTCCAGATCACACATTTCCCAGCTGCCATCTCTAGCTTAGGAGCAGACACTTCCAGGACACACACTGCAGGGTTAACTTCTCCCTGTACCTCATCTGGCAGCAGAGCCTTGGAGCATATGTCCCAGGGTCAGCCTCTTCCTCCCCAACATACATGAGGACTTTCTCACCCCACCCACCTCTCCAGCACTGGAATCCTTCTGCTAGCCTCTGAATTCCGGCTGGAACCAAAGTTCAAACTATGGGAGTGGCTGGGAGAGAAAGAATATAAACATGATTGAGGACAGTCAGTGGGGAAATGACTTGACCGCTCTGGTCTTTGAGGATCCCAGGGAAACCCCTTGCGTCTTGGGGAGAAGGACTGGGAGGTCACTTCCCACAGTGAGCCATTTAGACTGTCTTGAGGGCCCCTTTTCTTCGAGCACTGGCTTCAGGCCAACATTTGGAACTTGGCCACACCACCAACGGCCCCCTCTTGAAGCCCAGCCAGATTTCCCAGTATGAGAAGCCTTCTCCACTCACACCACATCCTCCCTCAGTCCTCACCCAACTCCTAACGACTCAGCAGCATCCGGCCCTAAGGCTTGGCCCGGCCAGTCAGCTTGGAGCTTGCTAATTAAAGCTATCTGAAAGAGACCTCAAAAGAACAGGGAAATGAGTGGACAAAAAGAGTATGGAGTTGCATTCATTTATTCTAAGGGAAAAATAATCTGAGTGCGAAATTGTAAGCAGAGGCGGGCAGAAAGAGATTTCAAATTTCAAGTCATTCTCCGGATATTCATGCAGCCAGTGTCCACCTCTACCAAAGGCAGGTGGAGCTGAGTTTCAACCACAGTAGACACTGAGGTTAGACAGTGAGCAACAAGGGCCCAGAAAAAGAGTAGGTGGAGGATGACCCTGGAGAGATCAGCTGGAGTCCCCAGATACAGGCACCCATGTCCTCTGCCCAGCTCTAGGGCAAAGGAACAGCCAGTGTGTGGGAGAGGAGGGCGGGGCTGATGTCCGCAGAGTCCTGGCAGCCTCTGTACCGTTGTGAAATGCCAGGCAGTTGTACCAACGGGGTGAGGGTAATACAGGATGAGCCTGGCACTCTCCGTGAGTCATCCTAATCTTAACAACACAGACTCACCACTGAAACCCCCAACACCAACCCTCCCTCATTAGCCCCTGCCCTCTGTTTCACGATCCGCTTGTCACCATTCTCTGGCACCCCTGCCAACCCCTGCCTTTCTCTCCCAGCTTTGCGAGTGAGGCACCAGGCATCTTCCAGTCTGCCTCTATTTTGCTTGCTCACTGCGGTTGGAAGCGAAAGCCAGAGTGGGGGAGGACTGGGCCAGGCTGCCCTGCAATGCTCTCACTCTTCCCACTTCTATTGATCAGCTCCTCTCTGGAGCAGAGCCTCTTCCCAAACACTCCCCCTACTACCAGGATCCCGTCCAACTGATGCCCCACAAGCATAGAGAGGTATAATGACAAGAGACATGGAGCCGTCCCCAAAAGTGCTTCTGGGCCTCCCCCTCCTGGGTTCTCTCCCATGGTTTCTACAGTATAGTACAGTGGTTACACTCAAGCTCCGGCATCAGATAGCCCAGATCTGTATCCTAGCTAGACCACTTATGAGCTCTATTACTGCACTGCTCTGTACTGCAGATTCTTCCTCTGCAAACTGGGGATGACAGTTATTATACTTCACATGATTGTTCTAGGAATTAAATGAAATAATACACGTAAAGTGATTCACACATGGTAAGCACTCAGGATATGTTGTTAAAGAAGTACACATATAAGCAAAAACACATAAACACAGTATCCAACACTTTTTATTCAGAGTTTTTATTTTGGCACTTAATGTTCTGCTTTATGCTGCCACTTAAACCATTTCACTCACTAATCCTTTGACACTTGTACACCTCCCGGGATTTAAGATGCTACTCTGCAAAGAGTTGAATGAACTAATAGTAATCTTCAACTCTGACTCAGAAAATTCAAGAATGTTCTATGCTAAATCAATCAGCGGGACTTCCCTGGTGGAGCAGTGGTTAAGAAGCCTGCCAATGCAGGGGACACGGGTTCGAGCCCTGGTCCAGGAAGATCCCACATGCCACGGAGCAACTAGGCCCGTGCGCCACAACTATTGAGCCTGCACTCTTAGCCCACGAACCACAACTACTAAAGCCCGCACACCTAGATCCCGTGCTCCTCAACAAGAGAAGCCACTGCAATGAGAAGCCCACGTATCGCAACAAAAAGTAGCCCCCGCTCACCGCAACTAGAGAAAGCCCGCGCACAGCAACTCATACCCAACACAGCCATAAGTCAATCAATCAGTCAATCAATCAGCATCCATTTCTCCTCCCCCTCCAAGTAGATATAATAAAATCAATTTCCAACTATGTAACTGAATCACAAAGTGAGAGAATGCCAAAGTTGGAAATAGCCTTAGATATGGTTTAGTGCAGTGATTCTCAACTTTGGATGCACATTAGAATCACCTGAACAGGACTTACCTGGTGGCACAGTGGTTAAGAATCCACCTGCCAATGCAGGGGACACGGGTTCGAGCCCTGGTCCAGGAAGATCCCACATGCCACGGAGCAACTAGGCCCGTGCACCACAACTACTGAGCCTGTGCTCTAGAGCCCGCGAGCCACAACTACTGAAGCCCACGTGCCACAACTACTGAAGCCCACGCGCCTAGAGCCTGTGCTCCACAACAAGAGAAGCCAACACAATGAGAAGCCTGCACACCAGAACGAAGAGTAGCCCCCGCTCACAGCAACTAGAGAAAGCCCACGAGCAGCAACGAAGACCCAACACAGCCAAAAAAATTAATTAATTCATTAAAAAAAAAAAGATCACCTGAACAACTTTTTAAAAAATAATTATACCAGGCCTCCACCCTCAGAGATCTAGTTAATTGGTCTCTGACCAAGGCATATTTTTTAAAACTTCCCCAGATGATTCTAATGTTTAGCCAGGGCTGAGAACCACTGATTTAATCCGATCTTCTAATTTTACTAAGGAGAAAACCAACACCCAGCGTGGATAAGCAACTTGCCCAAAGTCACCCGGCATGTCAGTGCACAGTGCACCAAGAAAGAATGTTGTAATAGCAAGAATATGTTGCTGACGTTTATAATTTTTTCTTGTTGGGGTTAATCCCAGAAGCATTTCTCTTTAGTTCAGAGAGGTGTTATATAATTTACCTTTTACTTTGGCAGCAGCTTATTCTGCTGGTAAGACTGAAAAAATGGGTTTGCATTCCCTGACCACAAAAGGACAGAGATGGAATTGCACATTCACCACACATAGCCAGCCAAATTAGCAAAGCTCCCTAGGAGGCCGCTGGAAGGGCCTAAAATGTTTCTTCTCGACAATGATCACCCAGAGCTGAGGGACTTTGGCGGGGTGGTGAGAAGAGAGAGAGCTGGAAGAGAGAGGAAAGCATTCCCCCCATAGAGGGAGGAGCTGAGGATCAACTGAAAACCGACCAGAGCTGCCAGGAGGGAACGGCCAGGGAAGGAAAAGAATTTCAATGAGTCCTGGGAGCCTCTGCTCCCGCAACAACCGAACCGTGATGGACAGCCTGGCAACAACAACCCTCCTGGGAGCCTGAGATCCAGAGGAGATTAAAAACTGGTTCTGCAATGTGGTACGAAAGAAAACTTCTTCCCGCACTCACCAAAAGTGAGCTCCCGATAAAGACAGGAGCTCACCTGGCCCTTCTATCCCCTCCCTTCCCAGCCAAGATCCTCACTACCTACCACCCCAAGTCTCAAAAGGAGGGCGGTTCCGGGCCTCACGTGACACTGCAGCCACGTGACCCCGGGCCCCGCGGGAGCCGAGCAGCTCGTTCCAGTTCCGGGAGCCGGAGGGGGCCGGGCGCGCCCTGCCCCCAGCCCGCCGCGACCATGCTGTCCCGCCTGCTGAAAGAACACCAGGCCAAGCAGAATGAACGCAAGGAGCTACAGGGTGAGCCAAATATCCAGTCCGCCGTTTTCTCTCCCACCGCGGCCTAGCCTCAGCCCGGAGCCTGGACCTTGAGTAACGGCCCAAATCCAAGGAAGGGCGCAGGCCAGTGGGCACGGGCATGTGGGAGAGGGAATTAGAGGAGCTTTTGGGGGAGTTCCGTTCTCTTGCCAACGGGCCCTGGTCTCTAGCAGCGCTCCCGTCCCCCACGGCAACGCCCCCCACGCTAAGTCTCAGCGGCATCCTAGCCCCGCCCTCTGTCACGGAACGCTGTGCCGATTGGTCCAGGGAGCCGCTCATCCTGGAAGTGGGAAGGAACGCTCCTGAAGGGTTGGGGACCCGGCAGAGCTGGGATTCTTGGAGGCCTGAAACCACCGAAATGGGGGTGGGGCCCTTGTTTTCTGAATCCGGGCTGGGAATCCCGGAGTTACCAATCCTAAGGCCAAGACATTGGGAAAAGCGTGCCTGAGAGTCTGGAGTCCTGGGCGCTGCCACAGACTCGTCAGCGTCCCTGGGCGAATCGCTTCCCTTCTCAGGGTACCAGTTTCCTCACCGCTAAAATGAAAGGGCTTGCTTTATGTTTTGCAAGGTCCTTTCAGCTCTGGCACTCTGAGATTAGTTGAAATGTTCCCACAACTAGCAGAATAGTAATGAATGGGTGAGGGAACCTTAAGCACCACCCCTCAGAAAACCAAGTCTCCAGTCTAATCCCTTTTCCCCCTCCACCCAGAGAAGAGGAGGCGAGAGGCTATCACTGCAGCGACCTGCCTGACAGAAGCTTTGGTGGATCACCTCAATGTGGGGTATGAACCTCTTCCCATCAACACCAACCCCGCCCCCCCAAGTTTAGGCACTGGCAAGGTCTAGCCCTCAGACTGCTCTTGAGGGGATGAGATGTCCCGCTCATTCCCCTATCCTCCCCCCACCCAGCTTAACTTTTATGGAGAGAGGCTTGAGCCAGCTCTGACCCCTAACAGGGCAGGGAGGAACAGCTGCGGTGGTTGGAAAAGCAGCCAGATTTCCCCTTCCCAACAATAACTTCCCTGGTGCTCACAGCTTGATGCCATCTGGCCACCTCTCTTCACCCGTCCAAGTCCAGCTGTCACTTCCAGCGGGAGGGAGAGCACCGTCCTTCACCACAGCTTCCCAGCCCCTCCTTCTCCACCTCCCACCCTCTGGCAGACCTGGAGAGCAGCTGGCAGGAAAGAGATGACACAACTGGTGAGGGTGATGGCAGAACCTATGCCAGGAGCCACCTTAGAGCCAGGCTGTCACTTCCCTTCCTTCTGGGTCTCCAGAGACCACCCCTTGCTTTGGTCCTAAGTGAGGATGCCAGTAATGACCAGAGACTTGGGAAGGAGCAAAGAACATTGTCTCTTGACCCTGAGTGACCCAGAAAAGTGGAGAGATGATGGTCTGATAGCCAGGCCATCTGTTGGGAGAAAGGAGGCAGTATGATGCCTTCCACCCCAGGGCAAGTCGAATAGCTTGGTTGTGAATTCAGAGACTGAGTCACCCAAGTGAGCCAGGCAGGAACTGTCACCTTCATTGCTCATCACGGGAAGATTAGGGGGAGAGAAGGCTGTGGTTGGGGCCTCTGATCTCCCTTCCCTCCAGGCCTCTCCCTCCACGCATTGTGAATGAGAGAAAGCAAGAGGTCAACAGGGAAAATGAGGATTTCAGGAACTCCCAGGGGAATCTTGAAGCATTGGGAGCGCCCTGCTATGACTGTTTCAGCTCCTACCACACCCCGTACCGTGACCCAGCTGTCTCCCAGAGAGAAGGGACAGGGTCTGTGCCTTCCCTCCCTCCCACATTGGCGCCTCCTGGGCTCTGCTCTGTGGTTGGCCCAGGCTTCTCCTGCTTCTCTTCCTTTGCTAGGGGCCACCCCACTTTCAGCTTAAAGGGCAGCTAAGCCAAAGCCAGATTAGAAAGGGTTTTGTGTTGCTGCCCACGGCTCCTCTCATTCCCCGGAAAGGAAAACAAAGGCTCAGTCTATCTCAGCCCCTGTCAGGTGTCCTTCCCACTCTCTGGACACCCCCTGCCCGTCCCCTTGTCCCCTCCAGTCCCCACAGATTCCAGTGGGTGGGGGCAGCGGATGTGGAGTCTCTCAGCTGACCCAGAGCTTTGGGGTGGGGAATGAAAGATTTATCAGCCAACAAGGGGGAACAGTTATTGCACAGTTATTGCAGGGGCGGGAGGGTGAGCGGGGGGGTGGGTGGGGATACCAGCCTTGGGGCAGTAATGTAACTGCAGGCAACCATGATCGAGGAGAAAAGAAAACCTGTTGCCTAGAGCAGAAGGGAGAGAGAGAGAGTGTGTGTGTGTGTGTGTGTGTGTTCGTTCATCTGTGTGGGCGAGAGGAGAAGGACCGGGAGAGAGACAGAGCCAAGAAGCAGCCCTTGGGATATCTTCCCTTGACCCTGAGTTCCTGGGGAGGGGGTTGCTCTCCCATCCCACCCCAGATTCAGGGAGGAGCCCAATTTCCCTTCCCAACTTCTCGCACAGATCCCTGGCCTTCCAACCATTGCCAGATGTGTCCCTGCCGCTGGATTTCCCAAGCTTCCCCACGCCCCCTTTTCCCTCCCAGCTTCTTCCTCAGTGATACCCCCCAGCCCCACCAGGTTAATCCTCCCTTTTCTCACCCAGCTTCAAGAACTCCTCTGGGGGTAGGAAGTGGTATGTTTCTGGTCAGCTCCCAGCTAGGCTCTCCTGGGAATCCTAGGAGTGGAAGGAAGGGACCGGGCTCATTTGCATGTACTTTGTAGTCATTTGCCTCACATCCAGGAATGGCCAAAATCACACGGTTTTCTCCAGCCTGACTCCTGACTGGCCTCCCACTCTGGCAGTGGGGTATCAGTTCTGGAGACCATTCCCCACCTGCTGGGCGAGTTGACCTCCTTCCTCCTCCAACCTCTAGCGTGGCCCAGGCCTACATGAACCAGAGAAAGCTGGACCATGAGGTGAAGACCCTACAGGTCCAGGCTGCCCAGTTTGCCAAGCAGACAGGCCAGTGGATTGGGATGGTGGAGAACTTCAACCAGGCGCTCAAGGTAGGCCACGCTCCCTATGTCTCCAGCCACATCCTGCGCCCCCATCGGCTGCCTCCAGCGGGGTCACCTCAGGCCTGGGGTTGAGGAGGAAGTGGGGATCGTCCCAGAAACCCCAGAAATCTATGGCCCCAGTGTCACAGAAGCTAGAGAAGTAAAAGCAGCTGGTGGGTCCACACAAAGCCCTTTCTAGGGGATGGAATGAAAGTGCCCCCATCCATCCCCTAGAGCCACACCCCGCCCACCCTGACTCCCGGGCTCCCGCACCCCACCTCCACCTTGCAGGAGATCGGGGATGTGGAGAACTGGGCTCGGAGCATCGAGCTGGACATGCGCACCATTGCCACTGCGCTGGAGTACGTCTACAAAGGGCAGCTGCAGTCGGCCCCCTCCTAGCCCCACTGCCCTCCCCTCCCCCACTCCTCCTACCTCCCCCCAGGCGGGCAGGAAGGAGGGGGACAGGCTATGAATAAAACACAAGCCTCCATGTCTCTGTGTTTGTCTCAAGGAGCTACTAGCTCAGTGTGGGGGGTAGGAATGGAAGGTTCGAAGGCTCTTCCCCTGAGCGATGGTACCTTTTGGGTAGAGGCTGGAACTAGCTTCCTCTTACAAGCTCAACTCTCTTCTCCTCCTTGGACCTGGTACCTGACGCAGGTACTGTTGGGTAAGCAGAGGGTGGGAGTTTCCCACCCCTCCCCAGAGAAGAGCAGGGGGCCCTGTCCCAGGCTTCCTAACCCAGGACTTCCATTTCCCGCAGAGGAGAAACAAGACAGGGAGCAGGCCTGGTCCAGCTCTGGCTCTCTGCCTCTCCACGTGCTCACGGCCTCTCCCAGCCTGGTGCTAAGCAGTGTCATGAGTCTGGACCAGTTGGGAGATTAATTCTTGGGCATGGGAGCACTTCAGGGCAGGGAAGGGGGAGGAATGACAGGTCCAAGGTCACCAACAGAGAGGGGCAGCTGCCATGCTTGACAGATCCCTCCTCTTAAGAATCTGTGACAGGACTTCCCTTGTGGCGCAGTGGTTAAGAATCCGCCTGCCAATGCAGGGGACACGGGTTCGAGCCCTGGTCTGGGTAGATCCCACATGCTGCGGAGCAGCTAAGCCCGTGTGCCACAACTACTGAGCCTGCGCTCTAGAGCCTGTGAGCTGCAACTACTGAAGCCCGGGCACCTAGAGCCCGTGCTCCACAACAAGAGAAGCCACCACAATGAGAAGCCCGTGCACCGCAACGAAGAGTAGCCCCCGCTCTCTGCAACTAGAGAAAGCCCGTGCCCAGCAACGAAGACCCGACGCAGCCAAAAAATAAATTAAAAAAAAAAAAAAAAAAAGACTAAGCCTTGTGGAATTCAAAACTTTAGAAAAAAAAAAAAAAAGAATCTGTGACAGAGGTGGTCAGGAAGCCCCACTGGAAAAGAGAGCCAAGCAGGGCACTAGGCACTTCTGGCCTGTACCAAGCCCTGGCTTCAACCCACAGGCCTCAGCTTCCCTGGCTCCTCCTCCTCCTCCCCCACCCCGCCCCACACGCACTTAATACGTCTGGCACCCAGTCCACCTGCCTCGGACTTTGGCCTCAGTGGTAGCTAGTGTGGGAGCCTGGGAAGCCCTGGAGCAAAGTTTCTCAAGCAAAGCAAAAGAAGAAACTTCAGGTGTTGTAGTGCCTGCTAGCTTTCCCCTGAGAAGGTAAGCAGGGTACTGGGAGCTCGGGGGCTACGAGAAGACAGTCAAGATATTCATGTATTGATAACTCAAAGCCTAAAGCTTTATCATGTGCCGCCTCGCACTTTATCCCCTTTGATCCCCCGCAGGTCCCAGGTGGGCATGCTGGGTGTTAGCCCCACTTGGTAGATGAGAAAACAGGTTCAGAGACACAGTGAGGTGCTCAGCCTCACACGGTAAGCTTGGAGCCAGCAGGACTAAAATGCAGGGGCTCCGTATGTGTCTCCAAAAACAAGGCCCGGCTGGTTTAGCAGGAGGTAAGAGGTGATAAACAAGATCCCTCTGCTCCTGTGTGGCGGGTCTGCACACAGGACCCAGCTCATCTGGTTTTAGTTAAGTTACCCACAGATACAGGGTCTGCCCAGATCTTCGCTTTACTTAGATGAACTGTAGTTTGCCGGTTATCTGCCAAGCAGATAATTTCTTAGTCTGCTCAAACCAGAGACTTCCAGCTAGGGGGAAGGTATGAGGGGCGAGGGCTGGTGGGCCAGAGTAAGCTAGACAAGTCTCCCTGCCCAGCCTCGGCTGCCACCTGCAGGTCACTTGGGGTCCGGCCATGTGGCTGCCTCTGCTTCTGGGCGTCTCGCTCTGGGCAGCACTGTGGTTGCTCAGGGACCGGCAGAGCCTGCCCGCCAGCGATGCTTTCGTCTTTGTCACCGGCTGTGACTCGGGCTTTGGGCGGCTTCTGGCACTGAGGCTGGACCAGAGAGGCTTCCGAGTCCTGGCCAGCTGCCTGACCCCCTCAGGGGCAGAGGACCTCGAGCGGGTGGCCTCCTCCCGACTCCACACCACCCTGCTGGATGTCACAGATCCCCAGAGCGTCCGGCAGGCAGCCAAGTGGGTGGAAACACACGTCGGGGAAGCAGGTGAGTATGGCAGGGGGCCACCGGGCACGGGGCGTAAGGTGTGCACTCGCAGGGGCTGTGGGAAGCTAGAGGGGCTGCGGGGGAGGAGCAGGGCTCAGATCCTCCCGGAAAGGAGAGGGGCCATTGGAATGCCTCACCTACCCCGTGCCTGTCTCACCTCCCCACAGGGCTTTTTGGTCTGGTGAATAATGCTGGCACGGCTGGCATCATCGGGCCCACACCTTGGCAGACACAGGAGGATTTCCAGCGGGTGCTGAATGTGAACACACTGGGTCCCATCGGGGTCACCCTCGCCCTGCTGCCCCTGCTGCGGCAGGCCCAGGGCCGGGTGATCAACATCACCAGTGTCCTGGGCCGCCTGGCAGCCAGTGGAGGGGGCTACTGTGTCTCCAAGTTTGGCCTGGAGGCGTTCTCTGACAGCCTGAGGTGAGGGGTGCCGGGCCCTGGTCCCAGTCCAGCGGGAGCCCACTCAACAAGCAAATTAGCATCTGCCCTGCAGAGCTGATGAGAACAGCGCGTGGTGCAAACTTAGAGACAGTTTAGGGCTCGAGTTTGTGGGTTCAAATCCCAGCTTTCTCTCATGTGAGCTTGGTGACCTTAGGCAGTTACTTCTCTTTTCCCCAGTTTGTTCCTCCTCTGTTAAATCAGGATGAGAAGGCCTGCCTCATGGGTGAGTAAAGTGAGGTACATGTGAGGCCCCAACAGAGCCTGGCACGTAGAAAATGCCCCCAAAAGCCCGCTCTCATCTTATTAATGTTATTATTACTAATAACAACTATTACTTACCACGAGCTAGTACCTCTACTGAACACTTTCTCATTCAGTTCTCCCAAAAATCCTGTAAGGGTAGGTGTTAACACCCTTAGGTAACATAAGTTACCCAAGACCACATGACAGTTAGTGGGAGCGCTGTCACGTATTCCCCGGGTCTGCTTGCCTACAGACCCTGGTCATTACATTCTCCTGCCCCTCATCTTTAGACAATAATGTTTGAAGTCCCACGAGAGCACAAGGGAGACTTAAGGATGACACAGGAACAGAGTTCGATTCCCCCAAGCTGGGCCCACCTCCTGAAGGAAGTCTTCCTCTGTCACCATCACTCAGCAGATAACATCAATATCTACTTTTGTCCCTGTGCCTCAGTCTTTTAATTTTCCAATCAGCATCACGGAACACATACTCTATACTTGGACTTCTGCAATCTGTGCCGAGTACTCCCACCTTCCCCCAGCAAATACCAGTCTACACCCTCCATATCCAGCACTTGGGGCTCAACCCTGTGTTTTGGGATCTAAGGAATGTGTTCTTCCAGTTCAGGAGTCGGCAGATTGTGGTTCTCAGGCCAGATCTCGCCAGCTGCCTACAAGCTAATGATGGCTTTTACATTTTTAAATGGTGACACTGTAAATGGTTATATAAGTAGCTACATAATATCATTAACTTTAGATCTGCAATGCGAAAAATATTTACTGTCTGGCCCTTTAAGAAGTTTGCAGGTCCCTGCTCTAGATGCTAGAAGAGAATACAAAGGAAAACAAACCTCAAAAATACCTCCTTCCCTCTGCCCCACTTGCCCCTCATCCCAGGGCAGCGGGGATATCCCTTCCTGTCATGACCACTGACCCTGTGATGCTTTCCCATCTTAGCCTCCCTACCCATGTCCCTGAAGTCCTCTCCCTATAAAGACGAGAACCCAGAAACCTCCCGCTGCCCCCACTCCAGGCGGGACGTGGCTCCTTTCGGGGTACGAGTCTCTATCGTGGAACCTGGCTTCTTCAGAACCCCTGTGACAAACCTGGAAAGTCTGGAGGACAACCTGCAGGCCTGCTGGGCACGGCTGACTCCAGCCACACAGGCCCTCTATGGGGAGACCTTCCTCACCAAGTGTGAGTGATGATGGGCCCACGCAGGGGCATATGAAGGGAAATGAGAGTGCCACAAAGGCCAGGCCTGCACCAGCCTGCTGGGAGGAGGTGGGTAGGGCAGTCAGGGAAGGGGTGAGGGTGAATGGGATGCCATAGGAGAACACCCAGGCCATGTGCAACCTGCCCACTCCCCAAACTGGGGAGGGGACTGAGGACGCCTCTCACCTCTACTGGGCAGCAAGCCCCAGGACCCAGGAGATAGGGCCTGAGGTAGGCTGGAACGGGACAGGGACACTGATTACAACCGTCCCCTGGGCTGCAGATCTGAGAGTGCAGCAGCGCATCATGAACCTGATCTGTGACCCGGACCTGACCAAGGTGAGCAGGTGCCTGGAGCATGCCCTGACTGCCCGTCACCCCAGAACCCGCTACAGCCCAGGCTGGGACGCCAAGCTGCTCTGGCTGCCAGCCTCCTACCTGCCAGCCAGCCTGGTGGATGCTGTGCTCACCTGGGTCCTTCCCAAGCCTGCTCAGGCGGTCTGCTGAACCCAGCTCTCCAGCAAGAGGTTGTTGTTCAAGGCAAGGACTTTGATTTATTTCTGTCCCCCACCCTGCACCGCCTGGTACAAAACAGGCACTCAATAAATGTGTACTGGGGCTTCCCTGGTGGCACAGTGGTAAAGAATCCGTCTGCCTATGCAGGGGGCACGGGTTAGAGCCCTGGTCCAGGAAGATCCCACATGCCACGGAGCAACTAAGCCCATGCACCACAACTACTGAGCCTGCGCTCTAGAGCCCGCGAGCCACAACTACTGAGCCCGCGTGCCACAACTACTGAAGCCCGGGCACCTAGAGCACGTGCTCTGCAACACTAGAAGCCATGACAATGAGAAGCCCGCACACCGCAATGAAGAATAGCCCCCGCTCGCCGCAACTAGAGAAAGCCCGCACACAGCAACGAAGACCCAACAGAGCCAAAAATAAAAAATTAATTAATTAAAATGTGTATTGTTCAAAACAAAACAAAACAAAACGCACTGTAGGTGGGCAAAAATGAAGGTGCCCAGTGGAAGACCCCATGTAACTCCTAACTAACCTAGGCTGACATCCTCCAGGGTCTCTGGCCCATTTAGTACCTGCAAAACAACCAGCACCCACTGGGGGGCGCAAGGGGATTGTCTTGCATCTGTAAGGCATCTTTGAAGCTGCACCTGGAGGGGTGGCCACTAGAGGGCACTGTTGGATGTTTCCTTTCTACCTGGAGTAAGGTTGAAATTCAGTGTTTGGAGTGGGAATGGGGGCATGGAGAGGTGATGAAGAGGGGTCAAGGCCAAGCTGGGTGGTTTTCATGGGAAAAAAGCCAATACCCTCTTAAATTCTTCTGTTATCTAACGTAAGTCAAGAAGGATAGACACTGGCCACACAGGTATAAAAGCAACTTGTCACCATCCTGAAAGGAGCCAGGCCCCCTTGAGGGTCAGTGTGGCAAGGAGTTGCTGGGCCCTCAGAGGTGGGCAGAAGGCCAGAAAGAAGATGTCGACAGTGGACGTGGGCTGGTCTCTCCCAGGTAGGACCTTTGTAGAGAATCCCTTTGACGTGGGAAATGGCTTCACAAACCCTTCAGCACTGAGCCTGGTAGCACGAGACTAGGAGACAGGGAGGGCAGTGGGCCTCAGCCTCCTCAGGATCCCCACTTCCACTGCCAGCCCAACGAACGCCTTCAGCACAATCCTCCTTTCCCCCAGACCCCCCAAAATAGGCTTGCCTTTCCAGAGGTGCAAACAGAACAAGGTCCCAGAAGAGAGGAACATGGATGAGGAAGGGGAAGGGATAAAGTATCACTCTTTAAGACAAACTGAGACTCTCTCTCTTTTCGGTCTGAAAAAATAATCCGTTTAATTGAAAAACCTGGAGTATACTACCCACTCCCCTGGATGAGGGGGCTGAAGAGACTAGACCCCCTACATCACCTCATAGCCACTTCGGATGCTCTTCACAAGGCAGCAGGCAAAGATGATACCCAGGACCTAGAAAGAAAGACAGAGATGGGGGTGAAGAGGAGTCAGGAAGGCAAGGTACCCAGGACCCACCCAAGAGACCCCAAACACAACCAGGGCTCCCCTCCCCAGGCCAGCACCTCCTGCTCAGCACCCTCCCACTGCCCCTAGATCCCAGATGCTCAAGGGCGTCTCTCACCTCCACAAAGGCAATGCCCAGGGCTGCTGCAGCCACCACCAGCATTTTGCTCCTCAGCCAGACCCCGATCTTGTCCACACAGCCCTGAAGGGTGGCAGGCACACAAGACACCATCAGAAACTTCCCACCCACCTTCCTTGGACCCCCTGTCTCTCCCCCACCCTCTGTAACTTTCACCCCACCCCTAGCATTCCCAAATTCCCTCCCCATCCCTGACGCCCAACTTCCCAGAGCCCCAACCCTCTCCACCTCCACCCCGGGTCCCTCTTTCCTCCTGAAACATTTCCCAGCTTCCCCAAGTCCCCTACTATCTCAGCCCCCTCCCTACCTCAGTATGGATATCCTTCACGTTGAAATTAATCCCACAGCCCTGAGTGACATTGACACAGCAGGAGTCAGGGACTCGCTTGGTCACGATCAGGATCTTCTCCCAGTCTGTGTAGTTAGCCGCCCCGCAGCACTTAAACTGCGGAAAGATATGGGGGGAAAGGCTGTTAGGTGAACCTCCATCTTCAACATGGAGATGAGAATCTCCCTCCCCCATTACCCCTGCTCCCAGCAACCCCACTCACGTCTTCCTGCATCCTGTCCAGGACCAATGCTGTGTGGTTGTTTTTGGGATAATTCTGCATCTGCTGCCGGAAATCCTTATTAAATTCTGATATCACCTGGGAGTAGGGAGGAGCACTGTTGAGGCCAGAATTCAGGGCACCTGGGTCCCAGAGTATCCAGACCTCTGAGGCAAGGCCCTCCCCTTACTCCCTGCTTACTTTGTCTCTAAACACATAGCCAGCAATGGCTGCAGCCACCTCCACCAGCATGATAAGGGACAGGAAGATGGCAAACTGCAGATGCAAAGGACGGGAGTCACGTTTGGAGTCTGGGTGAGAGGGGCCTGCTGGTCTCGGGAACATTCACCAAGGTTTCCCTCACCCACCCACCCCGACAAGCCCCCTCCAGAGAAATGCCCTTCCGCAGTCCCAGGCACCCAGGCTGGCCCGCACCCACTCACCGTGATCATAAGACAGTAGTTCTCCTTGCAGGCTCCACAGCAGCCCACGAAGGCCACCAGGAAGAGGAAGGCACCCACTGCGATGATGACCACGGGCAACAGGGAGCCAGGGGTGGCCCCCGGGGTGATGGTCTGATTCAGGACGAGCTGGGCCCCTATGCCCACGGCGATCAGCCCCACTGCAAAGGCCTGGGAGGAGGGCAGGTCAGGATTCAGAAGACCCACAACCCATCAGCCCTCCACGGTGGAGGGTGGCGGGTGCACCCAGGACACAGGCGGAACCCCGCGCCAGAGAGACCGATTCTCACAGCTCCAGGAAACTTTTGACTACGGGGGACAAGGAGGACGCATCCTTGCCCCACAGTGAGGGCTGGGAAATTGTTCAAGGCTCTCTGGGAGAAGGCAGTCAGGAGGAACCACGCCTTCCTTCAAGCAGCTCCTCACCAAAAGCAAAAAGAGAAGTTCCCAGAAAGCCTTGACCCCAAGGCACATAATCCTAACAAAGAGTAGTGCTTCCTTTGAGCCTCTTCCTATGGGCCTCTAGGGCTCCCAGAACTGCTCTCTCACTATCCTCCAATGCCCACCACATCCTCATCAGCTGTGACTAGGGTTCCTCAGGCCAACTAGGCCAGGGAGGAGAAGGCAGGAGGAAAAGGGGGTAAAAGTAGCCTGCCCCCTCCTGGACAAACAGTAGCCTCTCCAGCCAGGAGCCCAGGACGGGAGCAATTGAGGTGGGCAGAGCCCTTACCCACCCCAAGCAGCGGGGAGGGGTGATGAGGGAATGGCGAGGAATGAGGGAGTGGAGGGGGTGAGAGGAGGGTGGCGATAGCATCAGGCGGTTGGCTGGTTGCCCCACTGCCCCATATCACAAGAGATTGGGTCACCAGACAGGAAGGGCCCGGAGGGGTTACGGGGAGGGTGGCCGGCCATTGTCGGTCCAAACCAGCCTCAGAGGTTCCTAAAAGCTGGAGGAGGAGAGGACGGCCGCGCTGGCCTCGGTCGTTCCCCGGGCTTTCCTTCCACATCTGGTCCCCAGCTGCCTTCATTCCTGGCCCCTCAGCCCTCACCACTCCGGAGCCAGGTCTCCCCGCACCCTGCCAGCGCGCCCTCACCGTCCCCGCTCCCCACTCACGCAAAAGGCCAACAGAAGAACGTAGAGCAAGAACTTGACACATTTCATTCCTCCTTCCACCGCCATGGCTGCCTGGCCTGGGGCAGAGGGGACGGCAGGGGGATCAGAACCGGTCGAGGGGGGATCTCGGCTTCCGAGCTCCCTGCCGGCCCTCGAGACCTTCCCTGCGGGGCCCCCATTCCCGGCCCCTCCCACCCGGAAACCCGCGGTCAGATCCACGTCTCCCAGCCCCCTCTTCTCCCCGCAGGAGAGGGGCGGGGGCGCCCGCCGCCCAGCCCGGACCCCGCCCCGCCGCCTCCGCGGCCTGGGACCCAACCCAGGGCGCCCGCAGGGGCCGGGGCCGGACGCCCACCCTCGGCCCTCCAGCCCCCAGGCGTTAAACAACCCCTCCCCACCCAACTAGTCACGAAAAACAGTCCTCAGCCCCAGCCCGACCCCCCAGGCCCTTTCCCCTGGGTTCTAACCACCGCCAAACAGAAGTGCGGCCGGCGCCCCCCCGCCCCGGGCCTCCGGAACTTTGCAAAGTTGCAAGGGCCTCGGGAGCGGCGGGGAGCGCGGCGGCTCTTCGGAGGCCCGGGGCGAGCCCCTCCCCACCCCACGCGGAAACCGGCGCGAGCCCCGCGGCCTCACCTTGGCTCCCCGAGGCTGTGCGCTGCTCTCCCGCCGCGGTTCAGGGGCTCTCTAGCTGCGCCCCCCGGCTCTGGCCCCGCCCGGCGCACGGCCCCGCCCCGGCTCCAGCCACAGCCCCCTCCCCCGCCGAGTGGCCCCAGCCTCCCTCATGTGACGCGGGAACAGCTGCGGCCTGAGTCACCCAGCCCGCGTGGGGAAGGCCGAGCCCCCAGCCCGGTCGAGGCCACGTGGCCCCTACCCGTAAGACAGCGCCCACCCCCGCAAAGAGAGGACGCCCAGGGCAGGACCTCGGGGTGCCTGGCGCCCTTCTGGCGCCGCCAGAAGGGTGCTACCTCGGGGTAGGAGAGCGGGACCCGGCGCCGCCAGGTTCTCTCTGGCTCAGGGAAGCGGAGGAGACGTGTGAGAGCCAAAGGAGGGATGAGCGGCCCGAAGTTACTCTCTGAGCGCCCGGCCGGGCGGCAGAGCTGAGTCGAGGTGACAAGATGGTCTTCAAGAGGCCTGCATCGTCCACCCAGAGCCCACTCCCTTCCTCTCGCTCCAACTCCGTTCCACCCCTTCCCCGAGTCAGCAGAGGGCGCTGCTGGCTCTCTGGAATCAGGTAGGGGCAGAATAAACTTTCAGAAAATCCCCAGCCTCACACCCTGGGAGTCCCCCAGCGTCCTAGAGTGGGTGTTCCTGTCCCTCTCTCTTAGTCCCTTCTCCATTTTCTAGGGCTCCTGAGTAGTGAGCCGAAAAGTGGAGGAAGCCCTTCCCAGCACCATTCCACCCAATCATGGCGCGTCAGAGTCAGGTCCCTCCCTCTGGGAGAGGATTGCTGAGGTCAGCTCCCACCCCTCCTGGATCAGCCTGTTAACGGTGGAGGCGTGGGGAGGACACTAAGGCGGGCATGGCATATATCCCCTGGATTTCCCCATCCCATCCTAGCGGACAGCCGAGAGGGCAAGGCCAGGAGAGGACTGGAAGGTGAGGGGGTGGTCTCAAGCTGCCTCCCTCCCTGTGGGCCATGGTGGTCCCAGAGGAGCTGTGTGAACAAGCAAAGGACAGAACCAACCACCACACCCCTGCCCCCCTGGCCTGGACCCCACCCCTTACGTTCTTCTGGTCCTGCCTGAAGAACCGTTTCCTGAGCCTTCGGTATGTGTACACAAGGAAGGAAACTGTAAGAGCAGAAGGAAGGAGATCTGGGCTGGGCTGAGAACCAGTTTCCAGGATCACAATCTTCCAGCAAGACACACCAAGCCCCTTCTGGACTTTGCTTCCCAGTTATCACGGCAGGCAGGCTGTGGAGGAGGAGCAAAGATGCTGAAGAAAGGAGTATTCATCTGTTTCTGCCAGGGACGTGCCGGGCGCAGGGCCAGCGAGGTGAGGCAATTGGTGGCCCTGTCCTCTGCCAGCAGGCAGAACCGAGCCCACACTGTGAACAGAGGCAGAAACCCTTGGTGGCAGCTGGATGAGCTCAGAGGGAAGGACAGGTGGTGCCTCTGCCCCAGAGAAGAAAGAAAAAGAACGGATTTCACAGAGGTGGGTGGTGCGCTCCCAGGTGACCTTAGACAATAAAAGGGTAGTCGCTCCGTTCCAGGGACAAGGAAAGGGCCAAGTGTAAAAAAGGAGTAGTTTTCGAAGTCCATGGGGACTTCGGTGGTCCAGTGGTTAAGACTCCGAGCTCCCAATGCAGGGGACCCGGGTTCGATCCCTGATCAGGGAATTAGATCCCACATGCATGGCGCAACTAAGACCCGGCGCAGACAAATAAATAAATAAACATTAAAAAAAAAAAAAGTCCATGACACATTGGGGTTGGCCAGCTCACAGGGCTGAGGAAGGATGTGGTGACAGATGGAAGTGGGGGAAGGTGGTCTGAAGTCAAGATGGAGAAACTTTAGCTACCTAACCACCAAGTATAATGCTTGGTCTTTGACTGAATCTTTGCCTGAACAAACTGACTGTGAAAGACATTTTGGGAACAGCTAGGCAAATCTGAATATAAACTGAGGATTAGACATGAGAAAATAATTTTGTTAGCTGTGATGATAGTATGATTATATAGGAAAATTATTTTTTAAAGATGCATACTAAAATATTTAAGGGTGAGATGTCCTGTCTGTAATTTATTTTGGAATACTTCATAAAACAATAGATGAAGCAAAAAAAGAAGAACAGTCTGGGTGACAGGACTGTTGAGAACCTAGTGGCTGTGTGGGGTGTGTTCTAGAGGCAGAGGGGAGAGGGTGAACTCTCTTGGGATTGGCCCTACCGTGAAAGGAGGGATGAGTGCCTGGAGGGTAGCTGGAACATCATGGTCCAAGGGAGAGCTGATGAAGGCCAGAACCAGGGAAAGGAGGGGAAAATCCTTGGAAAGGCCCTTCAGAGGGAAGATCAAAGAATGGGGTGACTACTTACCTGTGGGAGCAGGAGAGGAAGTGGGAAGAGTCTGAGATGACTCAGAGTTTCCAAACCTGGACGCCCAGGGGAGAGGTGGTTGTCACCCAAGGCAGGAGGCACACGAGAGGCAGCTGCATGGAGATGTCCCACCTGGAATTGGGGATGTGAAACTCGGGAGGGAGGCGTAGTCAGACTGGAGATAAAAAGTGATATCTAGGACTTCCCAGGTGGTGCAGTGGTTAAGAATCCGCCTGCCAATGCAGGGGACACGGGTTCGATCCCTGGCCCGGGAAGATCCCACATGCCGCGGAGCAACTAAGCCCGTGCGCCACAACTACTCAGCCTGCACTCTAGAGCCCGCGAGCCACAACTACTGAAGCCCGCGTGCCACAACTACTGAAGCCTGTGCGCCTAGAGCCCGTGCTCCGCAACAAGAGAAGCCACCACAATGAGAAGCCCGCGCACCGCAACGAAGAGTAGCCCCCGCTCGCCGCAACTAGAGAAAGCCCACACGCAGCAACAAAGACCCAGCGCAGCCAAAAATAAATAAAATTTTAAAAAAATATATATATTAAAAAAGTGATATCTAAATCCATAGATGGGTGAAGGCCAGAACAAGAGAAGAAAACAGAGACAGAGTTTTGGGAAACCCTTATGTTTAAGGAACATGGGGGAGTAAAGGAGCTGAAAGGGAAAGGAAGTTGCAGAGCTGGACCCCTGCACTCTGCCAGGCACTGTGCTGGGCACTTAGAGCCATGAGTTCATTTAATCCTCATGACAACCCGGTGAGGTCCGTATGATTTGTCCTGTTTTAGAGATAAGGAAACTGAGGCTCAGAGACAGGGAGTGATGTGCCCAGAGTCCAAGCAGGTAAAGGGCAGTGTTAGGATTTGAACCCATATCTCTGGGGGTTCCAAAGCCCGTGGTTTTTCCTCTCTCTCTCAGAGGCCAAGAGAAAAGAGAAGTCCATGACAGGAGGAGGGGACAGTGGCCAGAAGCGCCAAATAGTAAAGAAAGGTGAGATGCCAGAGAAGGCCACTGGATGGGGCGGCCTTTTCCAGAGCAGTGTCAGGGCAGGATCCCAAGCACCTGCTGAGCGGGGAGTGGAGGCATCCGGACAGGCAGGGGTGGAGCTGAGGTGAAGGTCAGGAGAATGGGACCCTCCTAGAGGAACGCCAGGGGGAGGGCAGGGAGCAAACTGTGGCCAGTGCAGAGTACTGCAGCAGCTTGGTCACGCAATGGGAGAGAAAGAATGGGGCCAAGGAAGATAGGAAAGGATGGGGCCAGGGAAACCCCGGAGAACAGACCTGTGTGGAGCTGGAAGGGAGAGGGCAAGAAAAGTCCATGCCTGGTCACCTTCATAGAGACAGAGAGTAGTGTGGTGGCTGCCGGGGGCTGGGAGGAATAGGGAGTTATTGTTCCACTGGGTATGCAGTTTCTGTTTAGGAAGATGGAAAAGTTCTGGAGATGGATGGTAGTGACAGTTGCATAACACGTAAATATACTTAGAGCCGCTGAACACTTGAAAAATGGTTAAAAGGGTAAATTTTGTGTTATGTATACATAATTTTTTTTTTAATTTTATTTAACACAATTTTTTATTGACGTATAGTTGACTTACAAAGTTGTGTTAATTACTGCTGTACAGCAAAGTGATTCAGTTATACATATATATACATTCTTTTTTTATATTCTTTTCCATTATGGTTTATCATAAGATATTGAATGTAGTTCCCTGTGCTATACAGTAGGACCTTGTTGTTTATCCATTCTATATATAAAAGCTTGGGGAATTCCCTGGCTGTCCAGTGGTTAGGACTTTGTGCTTCCACTGCAGGGGGCACGGGTTTGATCCCTGGTCGGGGAAGTAAGATCCCACATGCCTCGATGAGGCCAAAAAAAAAAAAAAGTGAAAAAAAAAAGCTTACATCTGCTAACCCCAACCTCGCACTCCATTCCTCCCCCGACCCCCTCCCCCTTGGCAACCACCAGTCTGTTCTCTATGTCCCTAACACAATTTTTTTAAAAAGAATGGCCTACCCCGCTAGCCTGGGAAGTAGGCATAGAACCCTGTGTACCTCTGAGTGAGGAGGAGGCTGACCTCAGACTTGGCCTTCACATCACATCCTTCAGAGCTTTCAGCACCAACTCCAAGTGCTAGTGTCCAGAAATGCCACCAAGCCACCTGATTAGCTCAGGCTTCTGTACCTTCAGCGCCTGGCACTGGCTGGTGGTGGGTGAGCTGGAGTGGGCTTGTCCCCTGCCCACACAGCAGAGCCAGGCTGCCCTCTAGCTCTCCAACCAGGGCCAGCAGCAGGGCATGGGGGCCTCAGGTGTCCCAAGCAAGGGTGGTGCCAGCTGAGAGCATGTAGGCATCGGCCAGACCCAGTGCAACACACAGCAGCTTGTAGCCAGCGCCCAAGGCCTCCCAAAGCTCAGATCCATACAGAGTCCAGCGCCTGCCGCAGACACCTTCTCCCCTCCACTCAGCAGGACCCCTGCCTGAGCCCCACTGGGAGGGGCCGGCTCAGAGATAAGACGCAGGCGCCCTGGTAGTAGAGGCCCCAGTGAACTGGGAACTTCTACCTGCAGAAGCCCTTGGGGGCAGGGGAGCATGGTAGAGGAGCCAGGAGGCATGGGGAAGGAGAGGAGGAAAGAGAGGGCAGAGGTGAGGAGGGTTGGAGAGGGGCACAGAGATACAGGAGCAAATAGAGGAGGATGGAAGACAAGGGAGAGGTTGGGGGATAGGAGAGGGGAAAAAGACATGAAGGAGGGGGTGGGGAGAAAGAAGGGGAGGAGACAGGGATGGGAGAGAGAAAGGAAAAGGGTGCATCTCTTCACTAGGGAAGGTAGGAAGGGTGATGCTGGGACTTGAGGTCAAGAGGTTGGGTCTGAATTGGGGGCCTGAGATTTCAATCCAGAGGCCCCAGCTTTGGATATGAGGGAGGCATGGGTGCTTGATGGCAGCTCCCAGATGGCAGGGTTAGATCAAAACAAGGGCAAGGTTGGAGATGTTCTGATGGTTGGAGATGTTCTGGTTGTTGGAGTCTGTGGGCATAGAGAGGAGCCTCCAGTCACTGTGTGGCCAACTCCGACTCTGGGCAAGACTAGGTCAGTGCGCCGTGGTACCCAGGAGAACATCATCATTGCCAAAGTCAGCTTACCTCCTCACTGTGAGGAAAGTAAGGCTCAGAGAGATGAAGCCACTGACTCAGGCACCACCTGCAGATGAGAAACAGGGTCTTGACACACCAGCTCCGGTGCTGGGTGCACCATGTTTGCCGTCAGCAAGCAGCGCCCTGAGGTCAGAAGCCTTGGTGAGAGACACGTTCTGGCCCACGTGAGTGGGTGACTTGGACTAAACTCTCACCCTCCCTGAGCCTCAGCTTTCTCCCACTTAGGCAGGAGGGAGACTACTCCCTTCCTCACCTCACAGGGCAGTTGTGAGGGTCAGAAGAGAATGAAGGGGATCAATTTTGTTACCTTAAGAATGATAAAGTCTTGATCATACCCTGTTTTTAGACTCATGGGAATTAAGATGATTTCGCTTTGAGAAATATCTGGACGCCACCCCACTTGAGATGGCCAAGGAAAGGGTTGGGAGAGACAACCCAGCCTCCTTTAGCTCCTCCTACTCAACTTGGCCTTGGCCCAGAGTTCCAGCTCCAGCCCCACCCCCACCCCCCCCCACCCCCACCCCCACCCCGCTGCCAGGCTGGATCCTCAGCTCTCACCCCCACTCTTACCCATTCCTTTCACTGCTCCTGCGGCCCCCAGCCCCTGACCTCTGGCCCCTCCTCCTGCCTACCCTTGCCTGACTCCTGTCCCAGCCTCCCCCCAGCCTGTGTCACTGTTACAACAGGGTCAATCCAGATGCCCAGCTGGTGACTGGGCAGGACAGGCAGCTGCAGCCCCTGGCCTTCCATGAACCACCTGGACCGGGAGCTCGGCTGCTGTGTGGTTCTGGACCAGGACCTGCTCGGGAGTGCAGTGGTCTCCACCTGAGAGTCAGCATGACTAAGGTTTCTCCTGAGAGGGAGCAGACAAGAGTCTGGGAGAGGGACTTCCCTAGCAGTCCAGACTCTGCCTTCCAGGGCAGGGGGTGCGGGCTCCATCCCTGGTCGGGGAGCTGGGATCCCACATGCCTCGCGGCCAAAACCCAAAACGTGGAACAGAAGCAATATTGTAACAAGTTCAATGAAGACTTTGAAAAAATGGTCCACATCAAAAAAAAAAAAAATCTTTAATAAAAAAGAAATGAATCTGCGAGAAAGGAGAAAGAGGCAATGTGGGGCGGGGTGGTTAGCCCAGGTTTCTGTTCCTTGAGGCTGGATCAGCACATCTACCACGGGTTTGAAGTCCCTGGAGAAGCAGACTTTGTGCTCAGACCCCTCCTTTTCTTTGACCAACAGCTGGAATAGTGGTGCCTCCTGCCAGCATAGTTGGGCCATGGGGCCAGCCTTGGCCACCGCCCCCAGCAGGACCCCACCACGGGCCTGGAGAAGGAGCAATAGGAAAGAAAGACAGGAAGAGGTGGGCAGGCCTGGGGAGACCAAGAGTGAAGGTAGAAAGAGGGCACACCCAAGGACTGAGAGGGCTGGGCCTGCCCTGAGAAAGTAGGGGGAGCGGATGGGGGCAGGGGCGCTGGAGGAAGATGTGAGTCCTAGTGATTCTCAGGGTTCCCCACTTGTATCCCACCCATCTCCACCCCCTCCCTCCAAAACACTTAAGTCTTTGGCTCCCTCTTCCCAACCTCCAACTTCTCCTAGAGGGCCTCGGGGTTAAAGAGGTTAAAAGGCCTGCCAGGCAATACAGGCAGGATAATTATAGGGTTTAGAATAGTGGTGTAGGAGAGGATGGTAATTACACAGGGAGGTTCTCTCTGAGGGCTTCAGGGTTTGTGGGCAGGGACCTGGGAGGGGCCCATTCCACAAACATACTCTCCCCAGCCCAGAATAGCCTCCCCACACCACATTCCCTGAGGCTCCTGCTGGGAGGGCCAGGAGGGGAAAGCCCCTCCTAGGGAAGACCCCCTTCCCAGCTGCTTCTCAATGGCCCAGCCTTTCCCCTCCTTGGGAAGACCTGCAGTGCCAGGGAATGAGTCCACTGACCCTAGTAACAGGGTCTTTAGGAGGACGAAGCAAGAAGAGATGGGATTAGAGGTCATGAGTTACTGCCCACTAAGCCCAGCTCTGATGGACAAGGCAGTTTCAGTGCATGGTAGCAGTGCAGGATAGCAGGAGCCCCTCCTCCTCACAGTGGCTCCCCTTTGCTGGGGTCTGCAGCCCTGAAAGTGGTCCAGGTGTCTCTGGCCTCGAACCCTGGTGACCAGCACCTGGGACCTGCAGTTCCTTTTCCTGAGGATGTAACATAAGGGACCCTCTACCCAGGGCTACACAAGCACCTCTTGCCTACAGCAGCTCTTGAAACCTCATCCCTGCTTCTCTCCCAGCAGCTCACACCCTTCAAAGCTCAGTGCCTCCCTTACACCCCAACCCACATTTGCTATGAAC
The DNA here is from genome assembly GCF_949987535.1 of Balaenoptera acutorostrata. Classification (NCBI taxonomy): domain Eukaryota; kingdom Metazoa; phylum Chordata; class Mammalia; order Artiodactyla; family Balaenopteridae; genus Balaenoptera; species Balaenoptera acutorostrata. The sequence goes on along the minus strand of NC_080074.1, from coordinate 61,005,307 downwards.
CAGTCAGGACCTTGAAGGAGGCGGGCCTGAAGGTTGCCTGGGTAACACCGGGAGAGGGGCACCCTTGGCAGGTAGACAGTTGCCTGGGAGACCAGGGCAGTGGGCGGGGCCCTAAACCCTGGTTAGCTAGTGTTGTGATGAGGAAGGATCTAAATGTCCACATCTCTCCAAATTCCTTTTCAGTAAAGCCATCAGGGTCCCCTCCTCGGGGCTGGGTCTAGGGCAGCTGGAAGTCTGAAGCTCCTGAAAGAGACCTCCCAAGGTTTACCTGCAACTCAAGGGAACCCAACAGTACCAAGCCGGAGGGAACTCAAGGAAAGAGGCAAGATCTAGGAGGGGGTGGAGAGAGAAACAAGGCTTAATACATTATGATATAGAACTTCTTGGACTAGAAATCTAAAGTGAAAATACACAAAGTATGCAAAAAAAAAAAAAAAAGTCGTTTTAGACCCACCTCCAAGCAGAAATTCCAGATTCGACCACCAGATGGAAGTCTTGCCCACTCATTGGATTAAATGCAGTCCTGTAACCCGCGGGAAGAAGCCAGGAGGTAGAAAATCCTTTCTGTCTCACAAGTTCCAGACTCTTGCTCTCTAGTATTTGGCAGATACCCATAACTCCTTATGGCCATAAATACACAGTTTTCTTTCCCTAACCTGGCTCTGACCAGAGCCAGTGAGCAGGGTTCATTCATTCTTTATTCAAAGCCGTTAAGGAATGCTTTGGTGAAAAAAGCTCCCGCTCTCTTGGGTCTCACAGTGTGAGGCTGATAAGTTGGGTAGTAGTAATGACTAATTATCTCATTTAGAACTGTGTGTCAGGCAGTTAATCTTCATAACTTTATGAAAGAGGTACAGTATTGTTATCTCCACCTTACAGATGAGGAATCTGAGGCATAGAGCCAAGTTCACACAGCCAGAAAAGGGGGAGAGCTGGGGCTTGAACCCAGGCAGCCTAGTTTGAGTTTAGAAGCTATGTGATTAACCTCCGTGACACACAGGATGGTGCAGGTATAGCTAGGAGTAGCATCTACTCTAGTCTTAGAAGTCAGGAATGGACTCCTGGAAGGACATGTCCAGAATCTCATCTATACTGAGACCTGAAGAAAGAGTAAATTGGGGGGGGGGAGGGAGGGAGTGGAGGTAGGAAGGGGAGTTGTTCAAGAAGAGGAAACAACTTGTGCAAAGATTCGGAAATGATCAAGAGAAAGAGGGTGAAGGCTACATCCAGGTTTTTGACCTGGATGATTGAGTGTCATTCACTAAAACAAAAACAGAGCAGGATGGGGGGCACAGTTCAGGGGAGAGAAGTTCTCTGTTTACCATATTTAAACTATGATATTTGAGGGTGTGTCCAGATGGCGATATCAAGGAGCATCTGGCCCCTGAAAAAGGGGGCCAAGTCTTACTTATCTTTGCATCTCTCATAGACCTGCGCTAGCTACATGTTTGGTAGGGAAGTGAAAGCTGGGCCACCTCCTCTGCGGAGAAAGAGGTGACACCACCTCTGCTCTCAAGGAGTTTGCAATTTTGCTGAGGAAATGACATCAGAGAAACATTTTGGAGAACAGGATATGCCAGAATATGTGGTGAAGGTAATCACTGCTCTGGGAAATCAGAAAAGAAGCAAATAATCATGAAAAAGAAGCCCATGAAGGCCACTATTAATTGATTGTTGTGTAATCCTCACAGCCAGTTGAGGGCAGGCAATGTGATCCTATTTTATAGATGAAAAAACTTGATGAAATGTTGAGATGCTCGTGTCTTGGAGGGAACCAGCTGTCTAAGATTTTGGGGTTTTTTGCTTTTTTTCATTCTGCTGCAGTCTTAGTTCCTGCTCTCCATGGAATGGATCATCTCTTCAAAGCTCCCAGCTTGGTCCTCCTCATCCCTACCCAACCTTCTTCCTTCACACCTGGACCCCCAGTTTCTAACCTCATTCCACTCCAGCTCCCCAGACCAGCTCTGTCCTTACACCCAGTGCTCCATCTAATGCAAAGCAGGAAACCAATGTCTCTCTGTTCTGCCTGAGAAGCCCAATAATGTTCATCCACGTATTCAGTAAACATTGTGTGTGCCAGGAAACAAGCAGATCTGATCTGATCCCCTCAAATATTTTCAATCTACTGGTTATTTGTCTATTGACCTCTAGGGCTTTAGACTCAAGAAATCAGCCTGAAGAAACTGAGGTCTGGGAAGAGGTATCCAGAACCAGAAGGTAAGCACTTCAGGGGCATTTTAATACCTTGGCACTCTTATACTCTGCCTCTGGCTGTACCCAGGGTTACACCTGAAGACTAGGGCTGGAGTCCTACATCTGGGTTTCTCCCCTTGGGACTTACTTTCTCCAACTAAGGCATCTGAAGGCAGACCTCCCCTTTCATCCTCACCCCTGCAACTACAAGCCCCTTCTCAGACTCCAAGACCCTGCAGATCCAAAAATCCAGAGGTCCAGATTCCTCTGCAAGCACAGTGGTCTCTGGCCCTGTTTCCTCCCACTCCTCCCCTAGTGGTCCCCACTTCCTGCCTTTTCCAGCCTACTGACTCCCTTATCCCCTTATCAATCCTCAGTTTCAAGTACACATTCTTCCCAGCTCT